>NC_041386.1:495622484-495627664 GCF_002162155.2 Triticum dicoccoides | reverse complement strand
AGGGGCGGGGCGGCGGCAGCTTGGAGGAGGGGCCAAGGTGGTGCGGCGGAGTCCGGCTCGGACTCCTCGTCCAAGTCGATCAGCGGCGACGCGCGCGAGGGGAAGGCGGCGGCGGCGGGCCGGCCTGGCTCGGCTAGGCCTTAGGCCCTGTCGGGCGCGAAACTTTTTTTTAAATAATTTCGCCGACCGAAATAAAATCCTAGAAAAATAAATATAAATATAAAAATACCAAAACAAATTTTCACCCTCTAAATAAAATATTTAGAACGAGATGAACATTTTCTTGGCCCTAAAATGCACTTTTGAAAAACATGCAATTTTTCTAATGCAAACAAAATTGCAAAAAATCCAAGTAAAACAAATATTTGATTTTAATATTTTTCCTCCAATATTTCAATTATCTTGGAGAAGTCATATTATCCCCTCTTATATATTTTAATATGAAATATTTTTGGAGAAAAATAATTAAAACCAAATCCTCGTGTCAATATTTGATAAAAATCAAATATGAAAACCGGGAAATCCCCAACTCTCTCTCCGAGGGTCCTTGAGTTGCTTAGGATTTCGAGGATCGCGAAACGAAATGCAAATAAAATATGATATGCATGGATGACTATGTATAACATTCCAAATTGAATATTTGGGATGTTACAAACCTAACCCCCATAAGATGAATCTCGCCCTCGAGATTCGGGTTGGCTAGAAAATAGGTGTGGGTGGTCTTTGCGAAGATCATCCTCTCGTTCCCAGGTGGCTTCGTCCTTGGTATGGTGGCTCCACTGAACTTTGCAAAACTTGATAACCTTACTGCGGGTGACTCTGCTCGCAACTCAAGAATCTTTACTGGCTTCTCCTCGTAAGTCAAATCATTGTCCAACTGAATTGCCTCCAAGGGTATTGTATCTCGTAATAGTATATCGGCCATCTCAGCATGACACTTCTTCAACTGTGAAACATGGAATACATCATGAACTCCTGACAATCCTTCGGGTAATTCCAACTTGTAGGCGACTTCTCCCATCCGTTCCAAAACACGATACGGCCCTACAAATCTCGGAGCTAGTTTCCCCTTACTCCAAAGCGTTTCACTCCTCGCAAGGGTGATACTCGCAGATATGCTCTTTCTCCAATTTCATAAGTTACCTCTTTGCGTTTTGAGTCCACATAACTCTTCTGTCTGGACTGCGCAATCTTCAGTCTATCACGAATCAATTTAACCTTTTCCTCAGACTCTTTGATCAAGTCTGGTCCAAACAACTGTCGGTCTCCTACCTCGTCCCACATCAACGGTGTTCTGCACCTGCATCCATACAGGGCTTCAAACGGTGCCATCATCAAACTGGCTTGGTAGCTATTGTTGTACGAGAACTTGGCGTAAGGCAAATTGTCATCCCAACTAGATCCATATTCTAGCGCACAGGCTCTCAACATGTCCTCCAAAATTTGGTTCACTCTCTCGGTCTGTCCATCTGTCTGTGGGTGGAAAGCTGTACTGAACTCTAACCTTGTTGCCAAAGTCTGATGTAACTGATGCCAGAACTTTGAAGTAAACTGTGTTCCTCTATCTGATACGATGGTTCTTGGAACTCCATGCAGACATACGATCCTGGACATATAAATCTTGGCCAACTTTGCACTGGTATAAGTGGTTTTCACTGGGATGAAGTGAGCCACTTTGTTCAAGCGATCAACTACTACCCATATGGAATCATATCCTGCTTTAGTCCTGGGCAATCCGATGATAAAGTCCATGCCAAGTTTATCCCACTTCCATTCGGGTATCGGCATAGGCTGTAATAGTCCTGCTGGCTTCTGATGTTCTGCCTTCACTCTCTGACATACATCATATACGGCCACATACTCGGCAATATCCTTCTTCATACCGGTCCACCAGAAACATTCCTTCTAATCCAGATACATCTTGGTGTTTCCTAGGTGTATCGAGTATGGTGAGTCATGAGCCTCTTGAAGTATTAACTTCTTGATCTCCTGGTTATTGGGCACATAAACTCGATCCTCAAACCATAAGGTATCATGCACATCTTCATGCAAACCTTTGGCCTTTCCCTTGCTCATCTTCTCCTCTATCTCGGCAATCTCCTTGTCATCCTTCTGAGCCTCCCAAATCTTGTCCAGCAATGTCGACTGGACCTCCATTGTTGCTACGAATCCTCTAGGAACAATCTCCAATCGAAGTTCCATGATATTCTCTGCTAACTCCTTCAACAATCCCTTACTTTCAAGGATATTAGCATAACTCTTCCTGCTCAAAGCTTCTGCTACAACATTGGCCTTTCCTGGGTGATAGTGTAGCTTCATATCATAATCCTTTATAAGCTCCAACCATCTCCTCTGTTTAAGGTTCAGTTCCTTCTGGGTGAAAATGTACTTCAAACTCTTATGGTCCGTGTATACATCACATCGGTTTCCAATAAGGTAATGCCTCCAGGTCTTCAATGCATGCACTACGGCTGCTAACTCCAAATCAAGCGTGGCATAATTCAACTCGTGAGATTTTAGTTGTCATGAGGCATACGGAACAACTCTTCCATCCTGCATAAGCACACATCCAAGTCCTAAGCGAGAGGCGTCGCAATACACTTGGAATTCCTTATGTATATCCAGCAGTGTTAGCACTGGTGCTGTAGTCAACCATTTCTTCAACTCCTGGAAACTTGCCTCGCATTTGTCTGTCCATTTAAACTTAGTATCCTTCTTTAACAGTTCAGTCATTGGCTTCGCAATCTTGGAAAAGTTCTCAATGAATCTCCGATAGTATCCTGCGAGTCCAAGAAAACTGCGGATCTCGCTAACTGAAGTGGGTGCCAACCATTCAGTGACTGACTGAATTTTGCTGGGGTCTACTGCTATACCTTCTCCTGATATAACATGTCCAAGGAATCCGACTTCCTTCAACCAAAACTCGCATTTGCTAAACTCAACATACAACTGGTGTTCCCTGAGTTTCTCGAGAACTAAGCGCAAATGCTCCTTGTGCTCCTCCTCGTTCTTCGAGTATACCATAATATCATCAATAAACACCACAACAAACTTGTCCAAATACTCCATGAACACCTTGTTCATCATGCTCATGAAATAAGCAGGGGCATTAGTCAGTCCAAATGACATGACCGTGTACTCGTATAATCCATAACGCGTCGTGAACGCTGTCTTTGGTATATCCTTCTCACGTATCTTCAACTGATGGTATCCTGATCGCAGGTCGATCTTTGAAAACACCTTAGATCCTTGCAACTGATCAAATAGATCGTTGATCATCGGCAGTGGGTACTTGTTCTTAATCGTCACCTCATTCAAGGCTCGATAATCAACAACCATCCTTAGGGATTTGTCCTTCTTCTCCACCAAAAGCACAGGGGCTCCCCAAGGTGATGAACTTCTTCGAATGTATCCTTTTTCCAATAACTCCTTGATCTGTTTCTTAATTTCCTCCAGATCATTTGCGGGCATCCGATAGGGTCTCTTGGATATTGGTCCTATTCCGGGCAACAGCTTTATTAGAAACTCAATGTCTCTATCCGGTGGCATGCCTGGTAACTCCTCTGGAAAAACATCCGGATAATCCTTCACTACAGGCACTTCCTCCTGAACAACTCCCGTAAGGGCATTCACTTGGCTCCTCCTAGGCACATGCCTAGACACATACTTAATCCTTTTTCCCTCCGGGGTGGTAAGATAAATCGACTTACTAGCACAGTCAATACTCCCTCCAAACTTTGACATCCAGTCCATACCTAATATCACATCCAATCCTTGTGACTCCAAGATAATTAGGTCGGACGGAAAAACATGTGTGCCAATGGTTAGGGGTACCTGGTCACACCATCGGCTATCCATGTATTCTGCTCCGGGTGAGCTTACTAACAGAGGGGTCCTAAGGGTTTGGGTTGGTAGTTTAAACTTATCCACAAATCCCCTTGATATGTATGAATGCGATGCACCAGTATCAAAAAGAATAAGAGCGGTAAATGACTTAACCAAAAACTTACCCATTACCGCATCCGGCTGCTCTTTAACCTCCTCCACGTTAACGTGGTTCACTTGTCCTTTGTTGAATGGATTAGGCTTCTTCCCAGCACTCCCATTTCCTTTTCCATTCTTTCCCTCAGGGCACTCCGTGGCGTAGCGTCCAGTCTTCCCACACTTGAAGAAAGTAACGTGACTTAGGTCTCTTTTGGTGGGTGTGGCTGGATTGGGGCGGTTCTGATTATTGTTGGTTCCGTTCCCATTCCCATTCTTAGAACCATTGTGGTTATGCGATCCTCCTCCAGTGTGGTTGTGACCTCCATGGTTATGACAAGTCCTCCCGAGTTTGGGGTTAGGCGAGGCTTCTGCTGAGCTCTTGAGTTATACTTCCTCTGTCCATACTTTCTCTTGCGGCTCTCAATCTGCTGCTGCTTCCCTTCAATCATAAGAGCCTTATCTATCAACTCCTAATAGTTGTTGAAGGTTGCTACCATCAACTGCATGCTCATCTCATCATTCAGCCCTTCCATAAACTTCTCCTGCTTCGCGGCATCTGTGGCCACATCATCAGGGGCATAGCGAGATAACTTGCTAAACTCATCCACGTACTGAGCCACCGTACGGTTTCCCTGACGTAGGTTGCGGAAATCCCGCTTCTTCATCTGCATAGCTCCAGTTGAGACATGGGCCGTGCGGAAAGCTTGCTGAAACTGTCCCTAATGACGTTGGCTATGGGAAAAGTGGCTGTGTAATTCTCCCACCATGATGCTGCTGGTCCATCCAACTGATGTGCGGCAAAACGCACCTTCTCAGCATCCGTGCAACCTGCGGTGGTCAACTCCCTTCCAATATGGCATAGCCAATCATCAGCAACTATAGGCTCGGTGCTACTGGAAAACACCGATGGATGTAACCTTAGAAAACAGGCTAGATTGTCCACTGGCGGCGGGTTGTTGTTGTTATTGTTGTTGCTGCTGCTGCTGCTGCTGTTGTTGTTGTTGTTGTTGTTGTTGTTGTTGTTGTTGTTGTTGTTGTTGTTGTTGTTGTTGTTGTTGTTGTTGTTGTTGTTGTTGTTGTTGTTGTTGTTGTTGTTGTTGTTGTTGTTGTTGTTGTTGTTGTTGTTGTTGTTGTTGTTGTTGTTGTTGTTGTTGTTGTTGTTGTTGTTGTTGTTGTTGTTGTTGTTGTTGTTGTTG
>NC_041386.1:495619203-495622341 GCF_002162155.2 Triticum dicoccoides | reverse complement strand
TGTTGTTTTTGTTTCCCTGGTTCTGAACTAGCAATTGCATCAAAGTATTCTGCTGCTGGATCAACTGGGTGAGCTTCGGTGGGAAAGCAAAACCGGTGTCACGTCTCGGAGGCATCTAATGGGTTTAGATGGAAGAGATTAGAATAGAAAAGGGGTCTAATGAGAAAACACTACCCATATGCACATGAGACAAACACAAACATTTCACTCAATCAATCAAGCAAGGGCATACAAACGTTCTAGGACTATCGCAAAGTGCTCATCTACTACTAATTACATGGGGAAATACTACTAATATTTGGTGGTCATCTAGAAATTTTGATCGGTGGAAGACTCCATGATGTCAGCTCCAGCTTTGTCTTCAGAGTCATCATCACTAGGATCGGAATCGGTGTCGTCGATGATGATGTAGTCCTGGGGGTGTATCTCCTTGGGTTCTTCTTCTTCGTCTTCTTCCACTGGTGCCGGTCCTCCCATGAATACTCCGATCTTCTTGACTAAGTCGTCATTCTTCTCCAGTAGTGTCTTGATTTCCTCCTCATATCCATCGCGTGTAAACTTGAGTTCTTCCTCGAGATCGATGATTCTAGTCTTAGCCTTCTTCAAGTTCATCATGTCTGTGCACATCTGGTTCTCCTGACGTCGAATGTACTGGTTTAGCTCCTGGATGAAAGCTGCAATGGATCTATCCTTCCTAGTGCTGATTACTTCCCATTGCTCGTCTCGGCGCCCACATATTTGGTAGATTGTGTCCTTAAGCTCCCTGTTGTAGACCTCTCCAATGCGTCCCATGGTAATGTGGTATGCCATGCTCTTGCCTAGACTCCAGGTGGGTGCTTCGAAAGAAAATTTTATGGGTTTAGAAGTTGGTGAGAACGTCCTTCCTAGAACTTGTACTTGAACCATCTAGCGCTCCTCTTTAGGTAAAGTGGCATTGTACGTTCCGGTGAAGCTTGGTATTCCAATGTTCAAGTACCTTGTGACTTCCTTCAAGTGGCGTCCAAAAGGTGTGTCTTCATCCGGTTGTGCAAACTTGTTCTTCATCTCCACCATCCTAAAGAGTAGAAAATGGAGAGGAGTCAGAAATGAGTAGAGAAGTGTGACCTAGGGTTTATCTTAGTGGTCGTGTCCTACACTTAGCGTGTGCTCTGATACCATCTTGTAGCGACCCGACCTCAGATGGTCAAGTCTCTGTGCTTCAGTGTCATCCCTGGATCGGTAATGCTGACACACACAGTACTCGAAGGATTTATAACAGAGTGGCAATCACACACTTATTACATCGAATGTATCCAAAGAGAACTTATTACAATAATATGGCTTAAGGCCATCTAATACGATAACAACAGAAGGCTTGGAAGATAAAGTGAGTCCATCAACTCCAACGACATAACTGAGCCGCACGACAACGACCTAACGACCTTACTCCTCGTCTAAAAAGTCTGCAACATAATACGTTGCAGCCCGAGAACGGGTCAACACATGGAATGTACTGGCAAAGTAACACAGTAGAGCAAGAACAGAATAATGCTATCACTACATGCATATATGGCTGGTGGAAAGCTCTATGGTTATAGTTTTTGCGAAAAGCCATTTTTTCCCTATAACAAAGGAATAGATTTTAATTTAACTATCATGGTAGTTGAAACATCATTGAGAAGGTTCCTCCAACTCAATCCCAATTAAAGTGATTAACATCCGAGCAATATTAATTAAGAATGATGAGATACATGTGATAACCCAAATACTAGATACTCAAGAATTGTCCATAACCGGGGACACGGCTAACCATGATTAGATTATACACTCTGTAGAGGTTTGCGCACTTTTCCCCACAAGACTCGATTGCCTCCGTTGGATTTCTCGCACTACAAGGTGTTTGAGATACGGATGACCGAGACACAGTTTTTCAGAAACATTAACTCTCTACTCCGGACAGACCATACCAAACCTACATCCCACTACCTGTTAATCTGCCTCTTCAAGAGCTTCACGTAACTTACTCAACTATGCTAGAGCCCATAATAGCTTGTGGCTGTACACGGAAGTTTCTAGCATGAATCATCTCAGTTCCCTTTGGACCTGGGTGGCGGTCCATAGGAAGATCACACGGGTACTCCGGGATTTCCAAAAAAATAGGCAACACTGGGTACTCCAGGTGCCTCAATCCACCCAGATGTTATTTTAGTTGCCACCTTAAGTTGAACCATTATTTAACAATCTCTCATCTGTCATGGATTTCACTCAAACCCAAACCACGTCTACGAGCATAGCATAGCATAGTAATATAAGCAGCGTAGAAGTAACTCCCAGGGTTTGAATGTAACAGGGTAATAGGTTCTACCTCATCAACTACTTCCCAACCTACATATTAATGACATCCTAATCATGCAATGTTTGAGGATTGGAACTAATGCATAAAAACTGGGTGATAAAAGGGATATGATCAAAGTGTTACTTGCCTTGCTGACGGTCTGCGAAACCTAGGGACTCGTAGTAGCACGCTTCGCACTCCGGGTGTTCTATCGCAAACAAACAATAACATACATAAACAACAAGCAAGGTGCGCAAGCAAAACTCAAATAAAAGAGATTGACCAGAAAGTTCAACTTAAGAACTCCGATTGCAAGAAGAATCAAATGAAACGGAGCAACGAAACTCAAATGACGAAAGAAAGAAGCTTCGTTTACTAATCTGAACCTAGGTCAAATTTAAAGTAGCAAAAACTCGGTTAAGTTGGTTAAATGGAAAGAGGGTTTCGAGACGAAACTCTAGGCGCTTGAATTGCCTGATTCCGACTAACGAGCGAAAAGATAAACAAAAGCTAAGATCGGATCAGAAATCGCGATTAGAGAAATCGCAGAATAAATCCGATAAAAGAAAACTAACGAACAGACTAACGAACGAGCGTTTGTTAGCTGTATCTAACGGGCGAAGAACCGTTCGTTAAAACGAACGTACGGACGAACGTCCGCTAACTAGAAGAACCGAGAAAAGAAAAAAAACCAGCGAAACAGAAAAAAATGGATCTAGGGTACCTAAAAAAACCGGACGGTTTTTATAAAAAAAACCGGCAGCGGAGTCCGGCGGCTACCTCCGGCGAGGGGCTCCGGCAGGGCGAGGTGCGGGCGGCGGGGC
>NC_041386.1:495601475-495619022 GCF_002162155.2 Triticum dicoccoides | reverse complement strand
CGTGGCGCGGGGCGGCGACGGCTGCAGGCGACGTGGCGGCGGTGTTGGGGTGGTGTTGGGGGGGGGGGCGTATATAAAGGGGCGGGGCGGCGACGGCTTGGAGGAGGGGCCAAGGCGGGGCGGCGGAGTCCGGCTCGGACTCCTCATCCGAGTCGGTCGGCGGCAGCGCACGCGACGGGGAAGGCGGCGGCGGCGGGCCGGCCTAAGGCCCAGTCGGGCGCGGAACTTTTTTTTTAAAATAATTTCGCCGACCGAAATAAAATCCTAGAAAAATAAATAAAAATCTAAAAATGCCAAAACAAATTTTCACCATCTAAATAAAATATTTAGAACGAGATGAACATTTTCTTGGCCCTAAAATGTACTTTTGAAAAACATGCAATTTTTCTAATGCAAACAAAATTGCAATAAAATCCAAATAAAACAAATATTTGATTTTAATATTTATCCTCCAATATTTCAATTATCTTGGAGAAGTCATATTGTCCCCTCTCATATATTTTAATATGAAATATTTTTGGAGAAAAATAATTAAAACCAAATCCTTGTTTCAATATTTGATAAAAATCAAATATGAAAACTGGGAAATCCCCAACTCTCTCTCCAAGGGTCCTTGAGTTGCTTAGGATTTCAAGGACCGTGAGAGGAAATGCAAATAAAATATGATATGCATGGATGACTATGTATAACATTCCAAATTGAAAATTTGGGATGTTACACAGCAACACGTTGTCAAAACAACCCTGATATAATATGACAATAGTGGTATCTCGCTAGCCCTATCTGAGACCGCAAAACATAAATGCAGAGCACCTCTAAAGTTCAAGCAGCGACTAAACATTGTAATTCATGGTAGAAAAGATCCAGTCATGATGCACCCAACATTAGCTATACACAATGCATAAATCATGACAACTGTGCTCTACTCAGTTTCTGGTGCTTGTTTTAGAAGGTGATGACACAACATAAAGTAAATAGAAAGTCCCTTCATAGATGGAAGCAGTGATTTGCAAAGGTGCCAGAGCTCAATTTTTAAAACAGAGATAAATGATATTTTGAGACATGCACCCTTCTCATTTACTTCACGACCATCAGTTATCAACATCTTCCATGCTAAGCACGCTAGTGGCGGTTACCAAGCGATAAAAGTAAAGGTTTACCCCCCTCCACCATCAATCACACTCCACGGCTTGTCCGAAACAACGGGTGCCGTCCATACCAACATCAGTCCCGGGGAGTTTTGTTTAATTATTTGCATTTTTGAGTTCAGGACTGGGAATCCCTATTACCGCCCATTTTCTCATGTGATGGCGAGTGAATAAACACTCGACCTGAGAATAACCCGCTTAGCATGGAAGATATCGACCACCTCCTGTCGTTCCATGAACGATCTAGGCACACAAAATGGATAATTTTTAGAAGTTTTTAGAGGTGGCACATGCAAATTTACTTGGGACGGCAGGGTAATACCGCATATAGGTAGGTATGGTGGACTCATCTGGAATAACTTTGGGTTCAAGGTTTTTGATGTACAAGCAGAATCCCCACTTAGTACAGGCGAAGGCTAGCAATTTAGATTGAGAAGCGGCCATCTAGAGAGCAACAACGATCATAACCATGCATTACGCATAAGTAACATTGGACACTAGCATGAGTAGGATATGAACACCATGAACATAAATATTATAGAGGCTATGTTGATTTTGATGCAACAACATGCATGAACATGTACGAAGTCAAGCCACTTGAACATTCAGAGGAGGATACTATATCATCATACTACATCACAATCATTCTAACGCTATGTTGATATCCAAGATAAATCATTATCAACTCCCAGCTACTTATGCATGGCATGAGAAACTATAATCTCTAATTGTCATTACAAACATGTTTAATCATAATGGGCTGAAGCATGGATATGACACGTCTCCAGCGTATCTATAATTTTTGATTGCTCCATGCTATATTATCTACTGTTTTGGACATTATTGGGCTTTATTATCCACTTATATATTATTTTTGGGACTAACCTATTAACCGGAGGCCCAAACCAGAATTGCTGTTTTTTTGCCTGTTTTAGGGTTTCAAAGAAAAAGGAATATCAAACGGAGTCCAAACGGAATGAAACCTTCGGGAACGTGATTTTCTCAACGAATAAGACTAGAGAGACTTGGACTCTATGTTAAGAAATAAAACAGGAGGCCACGAGGTAGGGGGCACGCCCACCCCCACCAGGCGTGCCCTCCACCCTCGTGGGCCCCTTGTTGCTCCACCGACGTACTCCTTCGTCCTATATATATCCACGTACCCCCAAACGATCAGAACAGGAGCCAAAACCCTAATTCCACCACCGTAACTTTCTGTATCCATGAGATCCCATCTTGGGGCCTGTTCCGAAGCTCCGCCGGAGGGGGCATCGATCACGGAGGGCTTCTACATCAACACCATAGCCCCTTCGATGAAGTGTGAGTAGTTCACCTCAGACCTACGGGTCCATGGTTAGTAGCTAGATGGCTTCTTCTCTCTTTTTGGATCTCAATACAATGTCCTCCCCCTCTCCCGTGGAGATCTATTCAATGTAATCTTCTTTTTGCGGTGTGTTTGTTGAGACCGATGAATTGTGGGTTTATGATCAAATCTATCTATGAATAATATTTGAATCTTCTCTGAATTCTTTTATGTATGATTGGTTATCTTTGCAAGTCTCTTTGAATTATCAGTTTGGTTTGGCCTACTAGATTGATCTTTCTTGCAATGGAGAAGTGCTTAGCTTTGGGTTCAATCTTGCGGTGCCCTTTCCCGGTGATAGTAAGGCAGCGAGGCACGTATTGTATTATCATATTGCATGAGTCTATCCCTCTACATCATGTCATCTTGCTTAAGGCGTTACTCTATTTTTAACTTAATACTCTAGATGCATGCTGGATAGTGGTTGATGAGTGGAGTAATAGTAGTAGATGCAGGCAGGAGTCGGTCTCCTTGTCTCGGGCGTGATGCCTATATACATGATCATACCTAGATATTCTCATAACTATGCTCAATTCTGTCAATTGCTCAACAATAATTTGTTCAGCCACCGTAGAATACTTATGCTCTTGAGAGAAGCCACTAGTGAAACCTATGGCCCCCGGGTCTATCTTTATCATATTGATCTCTTACTACTTAGTTATTTCCTTTGCTATTTACTTTGCCTTTATTTTACTTTGCATCTTTTATCATAAAAATATCAAAAATATTATCTTATCATATCTATCAGATCTCACTCTCGTAAGTGGCCCTATAGGGATTGACAACCCCTATTTGCGTTGGTTGCGAGGATTTATTGTTTTGTGCAGGTGCGAGGGACTCGCGCGTAGCCTCATACTGGATTGATACCTTGGTTCTCAAAAACTAAGGGAAATACTTACGCTACTTCGCTGCATCATCCCTTCCTCTTCGGGGAAAACCAACGCAGTGCTCAAGAGGTTGCAAGAAGGATTTGTGGCGCCGTTGCAGGGGAGGTCTATGCAAAAGTCAACATACCAAGTACCCATCACATACCCTTATCTCCAGCATTACATTATTTGCCATTTTCCTCTCATTTTCCTCTCCCCCACTTCACCCTTGCCATTTTATTCGCCCTTTCTCTCTCTCTATCCTCCCTCTCTCTATTTGCCTCTTTTTGCCCGCTTGCTTTTTGTTTGCTTGTGTGTTAGTTTGCTTGCTTGTCACGATGGCTCAAGATAATACTAAATTGTGTGACTTCACCAATACCAACAACAATGATTTTATTAGCACTCCAATTGCTCCTCTTACCGATGCCGAATCTTGTGAAATTAATACTGCTTTGTTGAATCTTGTCATGAAAGATCCATTTTCCGGCCTTCCTAGTGAAGATGCCGCTACCCATCTTAATAGCTTCGTCGATTTGTGTGACATGCAAAAGAAGAAAGATGTGGATAATGATTTTTTTAAATTGAAGCTATTTCCTTTTTCGCTTAGAGATCGTGCTAAAGCTTGGTTTTCGTCTTTGCCTAAAAATAGTATTGATTCATGGAATAAGTGCAAAGATGCTTTTATCTCTAAGTATTTTCCTCCCGCTAAGACCATCTCTCTTAGAAACGATATTATGAATTTTAAGCAACTTGATCATGAACATGTTGCACAAGCTTGGGAGATAATGAAATTAATGATATGTAATTGCCCTACTCATGGTTTAAATTTGTGGATGATTGTTCAAATTTTTTATGCCGGATTGAATTTTGCTTCTAGAAATCTTTTAGATTCGGCCGCGGGAGGTACTTTTATGGAAATCACTTTAGGAGAAGCTACTAAACTCCTAGATAATATTATGGTTAATTATTCTCAATGGCATACTAAAAGATCTACTAATAAAAAGGTGCATGCGATAGAAGAAATTAATGTTTTGAGTTGAAAGATGGATGAACTTATGAAATTATTTGCTAACAAGAGTGTTTCTTCTGATCCTAATGATATGCCCTTGTCTACTTTGATTGAGAATAATAATGAATCTATGGATGTGAATTTTGTTGGTAGGAACACTTTTGGTAACAATGCGTATAGAGGAAATTTCAACCCTAGGCCTTATCCTAGTAATCCCTCTAATAATTATGGTAATTCCTACAACAATTCTTATAGAAATTATAATAAGATGCCCTCTGATTTTTAATCTAATATTAAAGAATTTATTACTTCACAAAAGAATTTTAATGCTATGATTGAAGAAAAATTGCTTAAAATTGATGATTTGGCTAGGAACATTGATAGAATTTCTCTTGATGTTGATTCTTTGGAACTTAGATCTATTCCACCTAAGCATGATATCAATGAGTCTCTCAAATCCATGAGAATTTCCATTGATGAGTGCAAATAAAGAACCGCTAGGGTGCGTGCTAAGAAAGATGCCTTTATAAGAGCGTGTTCTTCTACTTCCTATGAAAATAAAGATGAAGATATAAAAGTTATTGATGTGTCCCCTATTAAATCTTTGTTTTGCAATATGAATCTTGATAATGATGGGACTTAATATGATCCACCTTTACCTAGAAGGCGTTCCAAGAATTCGGAATTTGTTGATCTTGATGCTAAATTTGATAAAAGTGGGATTGAAGAAATTAAAACCCTAGATGTTGCTAAACCCACTATTATGGATTTCAAGGAATTTAACTATGAAAATTTCTCTTTGATTGATTGTATTTCCTTGTTGCAATCCGTGCTAAATTCTCCTCACACTTATAGTCAAAATAAAGCGTTTACTAAACATATCATTGATGCCTTGATGCAATCTTATGAAGAAAAACTTGAATTGGAAGTTTCTATCCCTAGAAAACTTTATTATTAGTGGGAACCAACTATTAAAATTAAAATTAAAGATCATGAATGCTATGCTTTATGTGATTTGGGTGCTAGTGTTTCCATGATTCCAAAGACTTTGTGTGATTTGTTAGGTTTCCGTGATTTTGATGATTGCTCTCTAAACTTGCACCTTGCGGATTCCACTATTAAGAAACCTATGGGAAGAATTAATGATGTTCTTATTGTTGCAAATAGGAATTATGTGCCCGTATATTTTATTGTTCTTGACATAGATTGCAATCCTTCATGTCCTATTATTCTTGGTAGACCTTTCCTTAGAATGATTGGTGCAATTATTGATATGAAGGAAGGAAATATTAGATTCCAATTTCCATTAAGGAAAGGAATGGAACACTTTCCTAGAAAGAAGATTAAATTAACTTATGAATATATTATGAGAGCCACTTATGGATTGCCTACCAAAGATGGCAATACCTAGATCTATTCTTGCTTGTTATGCCTAGCTAGGGGCGTTAAACGATAGCGCTTGTTGGGAGACAACCCAATTTTATTTTTATTCCTTGCTTTTTTGATCCTGTTCAGTAATAAATAATTTATCTAGCCTCTGTTTTGGTTGTGTTTTTTGTGTTTAATTAGTGTTTTTTCCAAGTAGAACCGTTGGGAAGACTTGGGGAAAGTCTTGTTGAACTTTCTGTAAAAAACAGAAACTTTAGCGCTCACGAGAACTTCTGTCATTTTTATTTGGAGAGTGATATTTAGTTAATTATTTTTGCAGATGATTAATAGATAAATTAATCACGTCCAGAAATTTATTTTAGAATTTTTGGGGTTCCAGATCTTGCGCTAGCTACAGATTACTACAGACTGTTCTGTTTTTGACAGATTCTGTTTTTCGTGTGTTATTTGCTTATTTTGATGAATCTATGACTAGTAAAATAGTTTATAAACCATAGAGAAGTTGGAATACAGTAGGTATAACACAAATATAAATAAATAATGAGTTCATTACAGTACCTTGAAGTGATCTTTTATTTTCTTTCGCTAACGGAGCTCACGAGATTTTCTACTTTAAGTTTTGTGTTGTGAAGTTTTCAAGTTTTGGGTAAAGATTTGATGGATTATGGAACAAGGAGTGGCAAGAGCTTAAGCTTAGGGTTGCCCATGGAACCCCCAAGATAATATAAGGACACCTAAAATCCGAAGCTTGGGGATGCCCCGGAAGGCATCCCCTCTTTCGTCTACTTCTATCGGTAACTTTACTTGGAGCTATATTTTTATTCGCCACATGATATGTGTTTTGCTTGGAGCATCTTGTATGATTTGAATCTTTGCTTGTTAGTTTACCACAATAATCCTTGCTGTACACACCTTTTGGGAGAGACATACCTGATTTGGAATTTGTTAGAATACTCTATGTGCTTCGCTTATATCTTTTGAGTTATATAGTTTTGCTCTAGTACTTCACTTATATCTTTTAGAGCACGGTGGTGGATTTGTTTTATAGAAACTATTGATCTCTCATGCTTCACTTAGATTATTTTGAGAGTCTTAATAGCATGGTAATTTGCTTAAAATCCTAATATGCTAGGTATTCAAGATTAGTAAAATTTTCTTATGAGTGTTTTGAATACTAAGAGAAGTTTGATGCTTGATGATTGTTTTGAGATATGGAGGTAATAATATCAAAGTCGTGCTAGTTGAGTAGTTGTGAAATTGAGAAATGCTTGTGTTGAAGTTTGCAAGTCCCATAGCATGCACGTATGGTAAACATTATGCAACAAATTTGAAACATGAGGTGTTATTTGATTGTCTTCCTTATGAGTGGCGGTCGGGGACGAGCGATGGTCTTTTCCTACCAATCTATCCCCCTAGGAGCATGCGTGTAGCACCGAGGTTTTTGATGACTTGTAGATTTTTGCAATAAGTACGTGAGTTCTTTATGACTAATGTTGAGTCCATGGATTATACGCACTCTCACCCTTCCATCCTTGCTAGCCTCTTCGGTACCGGTGCATCCAAAGCCCGTGATATGATACATTCTTTCACGCATAAACCTCCTTATATCTTCCCCAAACCATCCACCATACCTACCTATTATGGCATTTCCATAGCCATTCCGAGATATATTGCCATGCAACTTTCCATCATTCCGTTCATCATGACACATTCATCATTGTCATATTGCTTAGCATGATCATGTAGTTGACATAGTATTTGTGGCAAAGCCACCGTTCATAATTCTTTCATACATGCCACTCTTGGTCCATTGCATATCTCGGTACACCATCGAAGGCATTCATATAGAGTCATCTTTTGTTCTAGTATCGAGTTGTAATCATTGACTTGTAAATAAATAGAAGTGTGATGATCATCATTTTCTAGAGCATTGTCCCAAGTGAGGAATAAATAAATAAATAAAAGGCCAAAGAAAAAAAATGAGAGAAAAAGAGAGAAGGGACAATGTTACTATCCTTTGCCACACTTGTGCTTCAAACTAGCACCATAATCTTCATGTTAGAGAGTCTCTTGTTTTGTCACTTTCATATACTAGTGGGAATTTTCATTATAGAACTTGGCTTGTATATTCCAACAATGGGCCTCCTCAAGTGCCCTAGGTCTTCGTGAGCAAGCAAGTTCGATGCACACCCACTAGTTTCTTTTGTTGAGCTTTCATACATTTATAGCTCTAGTGCATCCGTTGCATGACAATCCCTACTCCTTGCATTAACATCAATTGGTGGGCATCTCCATAGCCCATTGATTAGCCTCGTTGATGTGAGACTTTCTCCTCTTTTGTCTTCTCCACATAACCCCCCTCATTATATTCTATTCCACCCATAGTGCTATGTCCATGGCTCGCGCTCATATATTGCGTGAAAGTTTATAGGTTTGAGATTACTAAAGTATGAAATAATTGCTTGGCTTGTCATCGGGGTTGTGCATGATGAGAGCATTCTTGTGTGACGAAAATGAAACATGACTAAACCATATGATTTTGTAGGGATGAACTTTCTTTGGCCATGTTATTTTGAGAAGACATAATTGCTTTGTTAGTATGCTTGAAGTATTATTATTTTTATGTCAATATGAACTTTTGTCTTGAATCTTTAGGATCTGAATATTCATACCACAATTAAGAAGAATTACATTAAAATTATGCCAAGTAGCACTCCGCATCAAAAATTCTGTTTCTATCATTTACCTCCTCGAGGACGAGCAGGAATTAATCTTAGGGATGCTCGATATGTCTCTAACGTATCTATAATTTTTTATTGCTCCATGCTATATTATCTACTGTTTTGGACATTATTGGGCTTTATTATCCACTTTTATATTATTTTTGGGACTAACCTATTAACCGGAGGCCCAGCCCAGAATTGCTGTTTTTTGCCTGTTTTAGGGTTTTGAAGAAAAATGAATATCAAACGGAGTCCAAACGGAATGAAACCTTTGGGAATGTGATTTTCTCAACGAATAAGACCAGAGAGACTTGGACCCTACGTCAAGAAATAAAACAGGAGGCCACGAGGTAGGGGGGCGCGCCAACCCCCACCAGGCGCGCCCTCCACCCTCGTGGACCCCTGTTGCTCCACCGACGTACTCCTTCCTCCTATATATATCCACGTACCCCCAAACGATCAGAACAGGAGCCAAAACCCTAATTCCACCGCCGTAACTTTCTGTATCCACGAGATCCCATCTTGGGGCCTGTTCCGGAGCTCCGCCGGAGGGGGCATCGATGACGGAGGGCTTCTACATCAACACCATAGCCCCTCCGATGAAGTGTGAGTAGTTCACCTCAGACCTACGGGTCCATAGTTAGTAGCTAGATGGATTCTTCTCTCGTTTTGGATCTCAATACAATGTTCTCCCCCTCTCTTGTGGAGATCTATTCGATGTAATCTTCTTTTTGCGGTGTGTTTGTTGAGACCAATGAATTCTGGGTTTATGATCAAGTCTATCTATGAATAATATTTGAATCTTCTCTGAATTCTTTTATGTATGATTGGTTATCTTTGCAAGTCTCTTTGAATTATCAGTTTGGTTTGGCCTACTAGATTGATCTTTCTTGCAATGGGAGAAGTGCTTAGCTTTGGGTTCAATCTTGCGGTGTCCTTTCCCGGTGACAGTAAGGGCAGCAAGGCAGGTATTGTATTGTTGCCATCGGGGATAACAAGATGGGGTTTTCTTCATATTACATGAGTCTATCCCTCTACATCATGTCATCTTGCTTAAGGCGTTACTCTATTTTTAACTTAATACTCTAGATGCATGCTGGATAGCGGTCGATGAGTGGAGTAATAGTAGTAGATGCAGGCAGGAGTCGGTCTACTTGTCTCGGACATGATGCCTATATACATGATCATACCTAGATATTCTCATAACTATGCTCAATTCTGTCAATTGCTCAACAGTAATTTGTTCACCCACCGTAGAATACTTATGCTCTTGAGAGAAGCCACTAGTGAAACCTATGGCCACTGGGTCTATCTTTATCATATTGATCTCCTACTACTTAGTTATTTCCTTTGCTATTTACTTTGCCTTTATTTTACTTTGCATCTTTTATCATAAAAATACAAAAATATTATCTTATCATATGTATCAGATCTCACTCTCGTAAGTGGCCCTATAGGGATTGACAACCCCTATTTGTGTTGGTTGCGAGGATTTATTTGTTTTGTGCAGGTGCGAGGGACTCGCGCGTAGCCTCCTACTGGATTGATACCTTGGTTCTCAAAAACTGAGGGAAATACTTACGCTACTTTGCTGCATCATCCCTTCCTCTTCGGGGAAAACCAACGCAGTGCTCAAGAGGTAGCATGATACTAGGTTAAACATATTTACACAAACAGAACAAGTCAAGTTCATACCAGTTTCTCTTTGCCACAGCCATTTCATCAAATGTCATCATTATTGCCTTTCAGTTGCTTGACCGAATGATATGAAAATAATAATAGTGCAAGAGTGCCGTGGACTAAGATGGAATCTGCAAAACATTTTATTAAACAGGAGAAAACATGGTAAAATGTGCTTTTTATTAGTTCAACAATTATTCAAATGAGAGCCACTCAACATTTTCATCGTGGTCATCTCCTTGGTACAACTTGAATAAAAAGAAAAGAAATTTAGAGAAATGCACTGAAATATTTTTGGAGTTTTTGGTTTTCTTCAACAAGCAAATAAAAAGGGAAAAGCAAAAACGAGAACAACTATTTACATGGGAAAGCTCCCAACAAGCAAAAGAAGAACAAGGAAATCTTTTTGGGTTTTCTCTTTTTAATATTACTAAGCATGCATAGAAGGTAAACTAGCTACAACTAATTTTTTGGTTCTTTTCTAAGGTTTTTCAAACACACAAGAAGAAAGCAAGAAAATAAATCTAAGCATGGATGATACAATGAAAAAGTGTGAGCACCGACAAATGGAATAAGTGGACATGAATGTAAAGTTGGTGGAAACATGTACTCCCCAAGCTTAGGCTTTTGGCTGAACTCGGTAGTCGATTAATAGCCTGGAGGGAAGTAGTCGGCGTGGTAGCTCACGGAGGCTCTCGGTGCGGATGCCTCAGCACGCCGTGCCGCCACCACTGCTGCGTTATGAGCTCGGGCCTTGCTCTCAAGAACAAAATATCTTCCTTTGCTGTTTTAATCAAAAAGAGCAGGCACAGGCAAATATGTGTCCACAATAGATTTTTGGTTAAACATTATATTGTAAGGGAAATTATCAACCTTTCCCTTAAGGATCTTGCGTTCTTTCAAAGTGTCAAAATCTAAATACCGCGTGGGTAGGAGAGGATCAAAGGGCAAAGGTGAAACACCCAGCTCTTGTGCTAAACGCGTGGCATAAATTCCACCATAGAACCAACCACTGTTAGCATTGTGCTGAAGTCTACGTGCAACAATCACTCCAAGGTTATAATTCATTTCACCAGTGAGAGCGGTGTGAAGGAGGCTCAAGTCTGGCACACAAAGTATGCTACAGTCTTGCTTGCGTACTATGCATTTCCCGTTAAATAATGCAAAATACTGAATTGCGGGAAAGTGAATGCTCTTTATTCTTCCTTGTCTCACTCCCCTATTTTCACCATAGCAAAGGCTAGTCAAGAAAGACTCGAACTCAACCGTTGGTGGTTCATCAAGCGAACCCCAAAATGGAAGTTTGCAATGGTAAGCAAAATTCTCAAGTGGGATAGTAAATGGATTATCATAAAGCATAAACGACACCCTAGACTCACGTGGAAAATATTTAAATCCTTTGACAAATGATTCAGTGAGAAGTTGGTGTTGTTCACACTTATTTGAAAGGTAGGGACCGAGGCTGGCATTGTGAACATATTGCTCAAATTCCTCCTTAATGCCCACGCACACCATATATTCATCGCTAGGCTATGAACATGTCTTGGTGGCGGCATCTCGCGTGGAACTTTCACTTGGTTCAACATAAGACCGACGAGCAGAACCGTCACTAGAAGATGCCCCCGAGGATCGTCTCCTCGAAGAATTCCTTCCAAATAGGTTCATCATGTCCGCGTACAATTTTCTGAAAATAAATTTTTTGGTGTGACAAAGATTTGTCAACAAAACTTTATAAGATTGATAGCAACTACTCATAGGGACACATAGAGGCCATAGCAAGCATTCAAACTACTTAGAACACTAAGAATTCAACATGTAAGCACATCTACAGCAGCACCAAGGGTAACTAATTATTCAAAGTATAAACCACTAAACAGAAACTAATTGGACAAACGGTGGAGTCACATACCAAGCAACAATCCCCCGAAATAGTTTCGGAAACGGAGCTTCAAGCAAAGAGATCGAAATCCGTGGGTTTGAGGTCAAGAACACGGGAGGCAGAGCAATGGGGATTTTTTTTCTGGAGGTAAGTGATGATGTGGGCTAAAGAGATAAGTGAGGGGGGCCATGTGGGGACCACAAGCCACCAGGGCGCGCTTGGGGGTGCTGGCGCGCCCAGGTGGGTTGTGCCCACCTGGTGCACCTCCCTCTGATGTTTATTGCACCAAAAATTCTTAAATATTCTGAAAAAAATCGTGTAAAATTTTCAGGGCATCCTGAGAACTTTTATTTTTGGGTCATTTTTATTGCACGGGAAATTCAGAAAATAGACAAAACATGGCATTTTATTTTATTTAACTAATGAAAACAGAGAATAAAAATAGGGACATAAAGTAGTGCTTACTAAATTCATCAACTTCATACCGTTCAAAAATGATCCATTAATAAGGTTGATCAAGTCTTATTAACAACTACTTTTGATTAGCATGAAACCAAAGAACTTTCGTAAATCACTAAATTACCTCAATAGGGATATGCATTTCCCCAACAATAAGCATTTCATATTTCTTTTTGACAGTAGGTAGAGGTATTTGAAAACTTCCAATAGTGATTGTCGGAGATTTTTCAATAACATTAATACCATTCACTTGGAATTGTTTCTTCGGAAAGTGCACCGTATGCTCATTACCATTAATATGAAAAGTGACGTTGTTTTTCTTGCAATCAATAACAGCCCCTGCAGTATTCAAGAAGGGTCTACCAAGGATAATCGACATGTTGTCGTCCTCGGGCATCTCCAGTATAACAAAGTCAGTCAAAATAGTAACATTAGCAACAACAACGGGCACATCCTCACAGATACCGATAGTTATGGAAGTTGATTTACCAGCCATTTGCAAAGATATTTCAGTAGGTGTGAGTTTATTCAAGTCAAGTCTTTTATATAAAGAGAAAGGCATAACACTAACACCGGCTCCTAAATCACACAAAGCAGTTTTCACATAATTCCTTTTGATAGAGCAAGGTATAGTTGGTATTCCCGGATCTCTAAGTTTTTTAGGTACTCCATCTTTAAAAGTGTAATTAGCAAGCATAGTGTTGATTTCAGCTTCCAGTATTTTTCTCTTATTTGTGATGATGTCTTTCATATACTTTGCATAAGGAGGCATTTTCAAGATATTAGTCAAGCGAGTACACAAAAAGACTGGCCTCAACATTTCAGCAAAGCGTTCAAATTCTTCATCATCATTCTTTTTAGTTGACTTGGGTGGAAAAGGCATAGGTTTTTGAACCCACGGTTCTCTTTATTTACCGTGTTTTCTAGCAACGAAGTCTCTTTTGTCATATCTTTTATTTTTAGATTGTGGGTTATCAAGATCAATAGGTGGTTCTATCTCAACATCATTATCTGGTTCCTTTTCATTATTTGGTTGAGTGTCTTCATGAACCTCATCATTGTATTTTTCATTATCACTACGTGAGTGTTCATTACCAGATTGAGTTTCAGCATCTGAGATAGACACTTCATTTTCATTATCAGGAGGTTTTTCCATTTCAGGTTCACTAGAAGTGTGCAAAGTCCTATCATTTTTCTTTTTCTTTTTCTTTCTAGAAGGACTAGGTGCACTAGTGTTAGCTCTTTGTGAATCTTGTTCAATTCTTTTTGGGTGTCCCTCAGGATAAAGTGGTTCCTGAGTCATCTTACCTCCTCTAGTTGTAACTCTAACAGCAAAGTCATGCATATTATTATTCATTTCATCAAGTAATTCTCTTTGAGATTTAGCAACTTGTTCTAATTGAGTTTGAACCATATAAGCATGTTTTCCAACACCTCTAATATATTTTGATATTCTAAATAACAAGTCACTCAAGGAGCAATCATATCAGAATATATTTCAATTGTTTCATAACATTTGCATTGAAGTGATCTTGTTTTCTAATATAATTTTCAAACTCATAAAGGCATTGACTAGGATGCATATTGTGAGGATTGTCATCATTGAACTTCATTAGAGAATTTACCTCTACCACCTTAGGCAGTGGTGGTGTATTAAGCCCATGTATTTCTTTAATAGGAGGTAAAATTTTAACATCCTCAGCTTTAATACCTTTTTCCTTTATAGATTTCTTTGCCTCTTGCATATCTTCGGGACTGAGATATAATATACCTCTCTTCTTCAGAGTGGGTTTAGCCGGTGGTTCAGGAATAGTCCAATCATCATAATTTTTGAATATGTTATTCAATAATTCTTCAGCTTGTCCAACAGTTCGTTCCCTGAAAACACAACTAGCACAACTATCTAGGAAGTCCCTAGAAGCATCGGTTAGTCCATTATAGAAGATATCAAGTATTTCATTTTTCTTAAGAGGATGATCAGGCAAAGCATTAAGTAACTGGCAAAGCCTCCCCCAAGCTTGTGGGAGACTCTCTTCTTTAGTTTGCACAAAGTTAAATATTTCCTGTAAGGCAGCTTGTTTCTTATGAGTAGGAAAATATTTTTTTTCAGAGAAGTAGTAAATCATATCCTGGGGACTACGCACACAACCAGGAGAAAGAGTATTGTACCAAGCTTTAGCAACACCCTTTAATGAGAAAGGAAATAATTTGAGAATAAAGTAGTAGCGAGTTTTCTCATCATGAGTAAAAAGGGTGCTATATCATTCAACTTAGTAAGATGTGCCACAATAGTTTTAGTTTAATAACTGAAGGAAATATGCCCTAGAGGCAATAATAAAGTTCTTATTTATTTCCTTATATCATGATAAATGTTTATTGTTCATGCTAGAATTTTATTAACCGGAAACATAATACATGTGTGAATACATAGACAAACAGAGTGTCACTAGTATGCCTCTACTTGACTAGCTCGTTGATCAAAGATGGTTATGTTTCCTAACCATAGACATGAGTTGTCATTTGATTAACGGGATCACATCATTAGGAGAATGATGTGATTGACATGACCCATTCCGTTAGCTTAGCACACGATCGTTTAGTATGTTGCTATTGCTTTCTTCATGACTTATACATGTTCCTATGACTATGAGATTATGCAACTCCCGTTTACCGGAGGAACACTTTGTGTGCTACCAAACGTCACAATGTAACTGGGTGATTATAAAGGTGCTCTACAGGTGTCTCCAAAGGTACTTGTTGGGTTGGCGTATTTCGAGATTAGGATTTGTCACTCCGATTGTCAGAGAGGTATCTCTGGGCCCTCTCAGTAATGCACATCACTTAAGCCTTGCAAGCATTGCAACTAATGAGTTAGTTTCGGGATGATGTATTATAGAACGAGTAAAGAGACTTGCCGGTAATGATATTGAACTAGGTATTAATATATCGACGATCGAATCTCGGGCAAGTAACATACCGATGACAAAGGGAACAACGTATGTTGTTATGCGGTTTGACCGATAAAGATCTTCGTAGAATATGTGGGAGCCAATATGAGCATCCAGGTTCCGCTATTGGTTATTGACCGGAGACGTGTCTCGGTCATGTCTACATAGTTCTCGAACCCGTAGGGTCCGCACGCTTAACATTTCGATGATAGTTATATTATGAGTTTATATGTTTTGATGTACCGAAGGTTGTTCGGAGTCCCGGATGTGATTACGGACATGATGAGGAGTCTCAAAATGGCCGAGACATGAATATTGGTATATTGGAAGCCTATGTTAGGATATCGGAAGTGTTCCGGGTGAAATCGGGATTTTACCGGAGTACCGGGAGGTTACTGGAACCCCCCGGGGACTTAATGGGCCTTAGTGGGCCTTGGTGGAAGAGAGGAGAGGCGGCCAGGGCAAGGGCCGCCACTACAAAAAAAGACACATCCGTGACATTTTGGGCTGAACGAATTTTTTTTCTGTCATACATATGACACTTCTGTGACGATAATTGTGACAAAACCTGGTATCATCATAGATGTGGTGGGCTCCTACTTCTATGACAAAAAATCATGACAGAAAATGGGCTTTTCGTCCTGGGCGGGCCGGAGACGCAGCTGCATGACATTCTTTGGGCCGTCCATGACGGAAAAAACCGTGGTAGAAGCGACGGCGAGGAAAATTTCAGGGAGTTCCCGGTTACGGTGGGAGGTCGGGGGCCGAGCGATGCACGTCTCTCTCGTACATGTACGCGCGTGTGTGCGAGGCATTGGCTCTAACTGAACCCGAGCGAGGCGTTGGGCTCTAACTGAACCCGAGCGATTGCACTGCAGGCTACGCGTTACTGAACCCGAGCGATCGATCGATGGCTGTTAACTGAACCCGATCGAGCGATTCCTTCGCTACTGCTGCTAACTGAAGTCGGTCGATGCTGCCTGTGGATGAATAGTGAGCATTGTGGGGGGGGGGGTTGGATGAACAGTTCCTGGTGGGGGTGGATGAACAGGACCCCGTGGTGTTGCCTCTAGATGAACAGGACCCCGATCGATCGAGCCGGTTGGGGCTGGATGAACAGGACCGCGTGGAGGGCTGGATGAACAGGACCACCCCGTGGAGGGTAGGATGAACAGTAGACGATGGAGGGCAGGATGAACAGTAGCCCGTGGAGGGGTGGTTGAACAGGAGCCCGTGGAGAGGTCTGGTTGAACAATAGCCGGTGGAGTAGCGCACGGTGGAGGCTGGATGAACAAGAGCCCGTGGATGAACAGTCGCAGGTGGAGGCTGGAGGAGGTCAACGGTGGATGAACAGTAGCTCGTGGAGGCTGGAGGGGGTCGACGGTGGAGATGAACAGTATCCCATGGAGTCCCGTTTTGCGGTACGCCACACCCCTCCCGATGAACAGGACCCCCGTTTCGACCGTAGGAGGTCCGTTTCGTCCGTTTTGCGGTACCCCACACCCCTCCCGATGAACAGGACCCCAGTTTCGACTGTAGGAGGTCCGTTTCCTCCGTTTTGCGGTACGCCAGACCCCTCCTGATCAACAGGACCCCGTTCCAAACGTAGGAGGTCCGTTTCCTCCGCTGTGTGGTACGCCAGGCCTCGTTTCCATCGTGTGTTCCGTCCAAGCCCTCCCGATGAACATTCCGTTCCGACCCAGCCGGTTGGCTCCCACGCGTTCCGTTGCCTCCCGATGAACACGACGCATTCCGTTGCCTCCCCATGAACACGACACATTTCGTTGCCTCCCCATGAACATGACGCATTCCGTTGCCTCCCCATGAACACGACAACGACGCTGTTTCTCCGTTACGACCCAGCCATGTCAACGAGCCCTCGCCGTACGTATGCGCGAGTAGGCGTTTGAGACCCCGCCCGTATGTACACATACGTGGCCGTATTTTCTTTCTTGCACCCTGGCCGCCTCTACTACGACACGTGCGTGCCTCTACATCCACCAGTATATATGTACGTACACGTTCGTGGCCAGAATGACAACGCTACGTACGCTTCGACCAGGTGGGTCCCGACTGTCAGGCA
>NC_041386.1:495593064-495601125 GCF_002162155.2 Triticum dicoccoides | reverse complement strand
GTGGGTCCCTGCTGTCAGGTGGAGGAATAATTATTTTGCATGTAATAAGGAGGCACTTCCTTGCTGCGGCCGTGGACCCAGCTGTCAGCCTCTCCACGTACACTCCACGTCCGATGGAAGCCATTCCTTGACCACGTCGACCACGCCGCGCCGAGAGCACCAGGGCGGTGGACGACGGCGAGGCCTAGGAAGGGGACGACACGGAGCCGGGGAAGACGCGACAGTGGATGCCCACGCATAGAGGAGTACGAGGGCACTAGTTCACTGCGGTGTGAGGCTGCCGTCGCCGTAGAGTAACAGGGGGTGTGGGTGAGTAGAGGGATGGCCTGGCCAGCGGTGGGAGTAGTAGGGGGCGGTGAGGCCTCCGCCGCATCGCAACCGACCACGGGAGGCAGGAGCACGAGGCACGACCAGCGCTGGTTTGGGCGGCTGGAGCAAGAAGAATAGAGGTTGAAGAAGCACTACGGCCGTTGGATGGACATCATACAGTCACTGGAGCTAGAATGGTGCATATTGACTAAGTTGACAAAGCCCTCCGTCCCCGTCAACTTAGTAGGCCCACAAGTCAGCCTGCCACTATACTGGGTCCCAGCTAACAAGGGGAGTATTCATTTTTTTGTGCGTAATAAGGAGGCACTTCCTTGCATGCGAAGATATAGCTGGTGGGTCCGAGCTGTCAGCGGCGGTAACATTTTTTTTGCGAAATACAGAGGCCCTTTCGGTGGGTCCCTGATGTCAGGTGGAGGAATCATTATTTTGCGCGTAATAAGGAGGCATTTCCTTGCGTGCGGCCATGGACCCAGCTGTCAGCCTCTCCACGTACAGTCCACTTCAGATGCATGTCGGTCGTTGACCACGTTGACCAGGCCGCGCCGAGAGCACTAGTGCGGTGGACGACGGCGAGGCCTAGGAAGGGAACAACACGGAGGCAGGGAAGACTCGGCAGTTGTGTCCCACGCGGAGGGGAGTACGACTGTACGAGGGTTTACTGGTTCGTCTGCCGTCGCCGGAGAATAACAGCAGGTGTGGGTGAGTAGAGGGATGGCTAGGCCAATGACGGGAGTACGATGGGGCAGTGAGGCCTGCGCGGCAGCACAACTGGCCGCGGGGAGGAGGGAGCAGGCAGTCCCGCCGACGCTTGTTTGAGCGGCTGGAGCAGGAAGAGCAGAGATTGAAGAAGCACGACGGCCGTTGGATGGACATCAAACAGTCACTGCTTGTGCGTCAACCTTTTTTTAGGAAAGCCTCAAATCTGTGGAAAACAGCATACAACCCATCTGCCATTATTTCTAATAATTTTCAGCCCATTTGCTAATTCTTAAGGGTTTTTTTGCAGCCCATATTCTTTTTGTTAGCATTACAGCCCAAATTGTGGCCATGGTTAAAAAATTATATGAAATTTTGCATATTTCGGCGCTGTCCGAACTGTTTTTAATCCCGAAATTTCGACTCACATTCAAACTGATTATAAAAATAAATGTATATCAATATAAAATCCAACAAATTCTCCACGCACAAAAATTAATGTAATTTAAAATCTTGAAATGAAAAAAAAGATATTTGAAACTAATTGCTGGTTTGATGTGTTTTAAAAATGTACAACACATTTCTCATTACTGATGGGCAATTTTCTTGGCCAGCCGAATGAAAGCTCTCCTTGTCTTGAAAGATTTGCAGCCCAACAGGCCTGACAAAGCGACTTACTTGGCAAATCACAAAAAAAACCGGGCTGTGGCCATGGACCCAGTTGTCATCCTCTCCACGTACAATACTCTTCCGATGGAAGTCATTCCTTGACCATGTTGACCATGCCGCGCGTAGAGCACCATGGCGGTGGACAACGGCGAGGCCTAGGAAGGGGACGACGCGGAGCTGGGGAAGACACGACAGTGGAAGCCTGCGCGGAGAGGAGTACGAGGGTTCACTAGTTCGGTTGCGGTGTGAGGCTGCCGTCGCCACAGGGCCTGGCCAGCCGTGGGAATAGTAGGGGGCGGTGAGGCCTCCGCGGCAGCACAGCCGGCCACGGGAGGCAGGAGCATGCGGCATGACCGGCGCTGCTTTGGGCGGTTGGAGCAAGAAGACCAGAGGTTGAAGAAGCACTACGGCCATTGGATGGACATCGTACGGTCACTGGAGCTAGAATCGTTCATATTGACTAAGTTGACAAATCCCTCCGTCCCCGTCAACTTTGTTGGCCCACAAGTCATCCTCCCACTATGGTGGTTCCCAGCTAGCAGGGGGGTACTCATTTTTTGTGCGTAATAAGGAGGCACTTCCTTGCGTGCGAAGATATAGCTGGTGGGTCCAACATGTCAGCGGGGGGAACATTTTTTTTTTCGCGAAATACAGAGGCCCTTCTGGTGGGGCCCATCTGTCAGGTGGAGGAATCATTATTTTGCGCGTATAGTCCATGACCGATGGATGTCGTTCGTTGACCAAGTTGACCAGGCCGCGCTGAGAGCACCATGGCGGTGGACGACGGCGAGGCCTAGGAAGGGAACAACATGGAGCCGGGGAAGACTCAGCAATGGTCGCCCACGCGGTGGGGAGTACGAGGGTTTACTGGTCCGACTGCCGTCGCCGGAAAATAACAGGAGGTGTGGGTGAGTAGAGGAATGGCCTGGCCAGCAATGAAGTAGGGTGGGGCGGTGCGGCCTATGCGGCAGCACAGCCGGCCACGGGATGCGGGAGCAGGCAGTCCCACCGGAGCTGGTTTGGGTGGCTGGAGCAAGAAGATTAGATATTGAAGAAGCAGCACGGCCGTTGGATTAACATCCAACGGTCACTGCTGCTAGAATCGTTTGTGGACTAAGTTGACAAAGCCAAAGTACACGTCAACCTAGTAGACCCACAAGTCAGCCTCCAAATCTGTCCCAAACAGCATACAGCCTAAAATTTCTAGCCAGATTCAAATTAATTTTAAATCTAAATATACCTTAATTTAAATTCAATGAAATTTTACATGCACAAAAACAATGAAATTTAAAATATCAAAATTCGAAAGAAAACAGTATTTTGGAACTAATTGTCTGTTTGCTGTATTTTTTCATTTTACAGCCCATTTATTATTACTTATAGCCCATTACTTATAGCCCATTTTCTGGGAAAAATGCATCCCTCCTCGTCTTGAAAGATTTCCGGCCCAGCAGGGCATAGAAAAGCAAGTAGGCCTACGTTGGTTATTCTGCAAAAAAGAAAATAGCTGGCTAGCAATTTTCAGAAAGGAAAAAAACAAACTGGGCTGGTCATGTGCTAAACATATGAAATAAAAGCCTAGGCTAGACGGGCCATGGATCCCGCACAACCCAGTTGATACCCTTCTCTGTCCCGAAAAACAAAATTACTGCGCGCTGCTGGGTCCCTACTATCATCCTCACCATGTATAGTCATCTCCTTATTCCTCTCGGTTGTTGACCATGTTGACAACACCGGAGGGCGGTGCCGCGGCGAGTGAACCAAGGAAGAGGATGATGGTGAGGCCTCGGACGGGAACGAACAGGAGCCGGGGTAGATCACAGCCATCCGCGGGAGGCGGGAGCAGGCGGTCCCGCCGGCGCTGGTTTGGCTTTGGCGGCTCGAGGAAGAAGAGACTGAAGAAACCCAACAGACGTTGAATGTCAATCCAACGGTCAAGGTTGGCACAATCGTTTGTTGACTAAGAGGACACCAAGTAGCATACTTTTTTATATATAGGAAGAAAACTACGAGGAAAATGCGTTCTTCTGCCGTCCTCCTCACAGGGAACGTTCGCCACATAAGTGACTAGCAGCCTTGGTTTTCAACTGAGAGGTCTTGGGTTTGAGTCCCAGGAACTCTCAATTTTGTCCTCCTTCCTTCCTCGCAAAAAAGGGAAAGAAAATTAAAGACTTGGGAAGGCGTACAGAACAAGCTAGTGTACCAGTAAAGAGACGTTGTCGAGTTTTAGAAAAAAGAAAGACGTGGTCCTGTAGCTGGTTCGTATCCAGACCTAGACTATGACTATATATGGTGCTATGCTACTCTGCAAGTAATGAAACTGACATATCCAATGTTCGCTTCTCCTCTTCTCTACTTACTCTGCCTAGCATCAGAAGCTCTGGCCGCAGCAACCATGTCCGCTGGCTGCTCGTCCACCTGCTCTTTAGCAGGCAACAACCAGATATGCACCAAGTCGCAACCCGTACCATCACCTGTGGGTCTCATCACACCCTCGCTGGCACGCGCACCGCAGCCGATTGCTCATCGCAACCCGCTGCCGTTGGTGTGGTGCCACTGCTGCAAATCACGTAGAGTCATCCGTCGCGTCTCAACCACAATCCGCAACCCTGGCCGAGTCTTCTACAAATGCCCGAATCATGGGGTAATAATATGTTTAAGTGTTGTTCTGCTTCTTTTAGTTGCTGATTTTTTTAATAGTTTGGTTGATGATCTACCGATTTGATTCGTGCAGAAAAGGGAAGATTCGTGTGATTTGTATTTCTGGGAAGTTGCTGATGTGGGGGAATGCAACTACGCTAATTATTTGGTTAGCTAAGGAATCCCAATACCAGCAGGTTGGGGTGTTGGACAAGTAACTGAAGGAACAACAAAAGAGGAAGATGCAGAGCAGAAGGTTAAAGATGCAGTTCCTCTGATCATGGCCAAGCAACAGCTGCTGAACGGCCTTGACAGCAATGATGAGATGAAAGAGCTTGTGAAGATAATGGGAAAAATCGATGTGCTCTGTAGGATGATTGTCTCTTTATTTTGCAGTGTATGTAGCACTCGTGATGTATTCAATGGCTACGACATGAGCACTTTGCTGAAACTAGTAATGAATGAAACCTGTGTAGCAGGCCGGGCATAGTGTTGTGAACATCTAATGATTTCTATTAACGGAAATCAGGGGGTATCCCCTTTTGCTCATATAAATAAATAAATAGCAGAGGCCCTGTCGGGTCAGCTTTGTTCTCATTCGAAGACGTCGAGCAAATTGCAGTCCAACAACAAACTATGTCATCAAATTCAAGTTTCACATCCAAATATGAGTACAACTAAACAACAATGTCATCATGTTTTAGTTGTCATACAATCACCAAACACAAATCAGCATACATAACAAGTGATGTTCTCACAACAAAATACTAAAGAACATGTTCATCAGGTTTCAGTTGTCATAGCAAACACAATTCCACATATTAGATAAAAAAAGTCTTCTGACAGGCAAATACGACAAAAGCAATGTAATCATCATCCGCACCAGCAGCGTCAACATCTTCGCCATGTGTATCAGTCCGAATCGTAATTCCCCACGGTGTCATCTTCTTCTTCGTCCTCAACGTCCTCGAACGTTGGCTTCTTCTTGATCAACTCTTGTATGTCCACAACACGACAGGCAATCTTTTCGCCGGCGTCATTGACGTGATGGTTCTCAAAGATATTAGGAACATTTGTGTTATCTTGTACATCAGGAGCAGTGTAAGCATCATCTTGTTGTGCAACTTCATTAAACGAATTCCTCTGCTCAAACCTTTGCAATACTCTCCAGTCATCGCTACGTGCAAATGTGTCTTCCAAGAAAAATATCTGTGTTACTTGATTTGCCAAAATAAAAGGCTCGTTGGTCTGGTACGCCGCCTTGACATTGATGGATTTGAAATAATCATCAGCTCTGGGTTTTGCGATCCTGGAAAACAGGTTATACCAACGACAGTACAACAGAACCACACACAGATGATCCTCGAAACTGGAGATATACTGCAACTGAATAATGTCTGTTATGTTAGCATACATTTCAGTTGTCACTTTGTCATACGTATCCGTGCTTATGATGGCACTGTTTTGTGTCTTCCTGCCTTCGTCTCGTGCAAGGGTGTTGTAGCGCACATCTCCAACAACGCAAGATTCATAATGTCTTACCCGAGTATCAGGACCCATTGCTAGTGAGTAAAGGGCATCATCAACTGCCTGCCCATCCTCCCGCATCTTCTTAACCCATGGTTAGAAAATAGACAAGCTGATCATCTTATGTACTCAATATATTAAAAAAATTGACAGTGCACTTCAAAAGCTTACATGGTTCTTGAACCATTTCGCAAATCCTGCCATAACCAGTTTGTTAATGTTTCTTGGATTTTGCGGCAGTAACTCCTCTTTGTAGATGCTGCACAACATAGTGATCGCGTCAAACATCTAAATATATAAGAATGTGCTGCAAGCTTAATAGATTACGATGTATAAGCTGCAGTACTGCACTTACTTGATATAAGGTAGTATCTCAGGACAGTTATTCAACACATACCAAACCATTTTGTCCAAATCTTTAGGTTTGTCCTCTTGTCAACTCTTCCCTGTAACTCGAACAGAATAATCGAAAACATTGAGCCCGGGATTGTCTTCACCCACCTCTTTGCTAAGCTGATCAGTTGTTTCAATGTATTTTGAGCATAATGTCAACGCTTCTGTAGCAATGTAGGCCTCTGCAATGGAACCCTCGGGTCTAGCTCTGTTCCTAACATAGCCCTTGAAAGTGCCTAGCCGCCTTTCAATAGGGTACATCCAGCCATACTATACTGGACCTCTAAGTAGTGCCTCATCAGGTAGATGAACAGCCAAATGCACCATCACATCAAAGAAGGCTGGAGGATATATCTTCTCAAGGTCGCATAGGATAGTTGGTATCTTGTCTCTAAGACGCTCCAAAGCATCTATCCTGATATTCCTACTGCAGAGTTCCCTGAAGAATTGTCCCAACTCTGCAACTGCTCTGTATAAGTCAGGGCGGCCCAATCCTCTAAGGATAACAGGTAAAACCCTTTGAAGTAGGACGTGGCAGTCATGAGTTTTCAACCCTTGTACCTTGTTTCCATCTGCACCTTGTTTCCATGTGGGAATCTCACACGTGACAGGACCTCGCAGAATTCTTTTCTTTTTACCTTGTCCAAGACGTACACAGCTGGTGCCATATCCTGTGGTTTACCTTCATCTTGCACCTGCAAATCCTTTTTGATACCCAGGTGTGTCAAATCAATCCTAGATTTTAAGGTATCTTTCGTCTTGCCTTCAACATTAAGAAGTGTGCCGATAATGCTGTCACATATATTTGTCTCGATGTGCATCTGTAACACCCCGGATATGATTTACCCAATATGTATTCCAACTCTTGCCGTTTCCGGCGTTAAGTTATTTTATTTTCTCGGGTTCGGGTTTTTGTCTCTGTGTGTTGTTGTTGTTGTTGTTGTTGTTGTCATGCATCTCATATCATGTCATCATGTGCATTGCATTTTCATTCGTGTTCATCTCATGCATTCGAGCATTTTCCCCGTTGTCCGTTTTGCATTCCGGCGCTTCGTTCTCCTCCGGTGGTCATTTCTACCTTTCTTTCGTGTGTGGGGATTAAACATTTCCGGATTGGACCGAGACATGCCAAGCAGCCTTGGTTTACTACCGGTAGACCGCCTGTCAAGTTTCGTACCATTTGGACTTCGTTTGATACCCCAACGGTTAACCGAGGGACCGAAAAGGCCTCGTGTGTGTTGCATCCCAACACCCCTACAATTTGGCCCAAAACCCACCAAAACCCTCTCCATCATCTAGAGCGTTCGATCACGATCGCGTGGCTGAAAACCGCACCTCATTTGGACTCTCCTAGCTCCCTCTATGCCTATATATACCTTCCCCATTCCAAATCCGGATCTCCCCCGTTCAAACCCTAAAAAAATCTCCTCCGCCGCCGCCGGACACGTCCGGATGGAGCCGGACGCGTCCGCCCGCAGCCACCAGCCAATCGCTGGCCGCCACGTGTCCCTGGGCCGGTCCCCACTTCCCCGCCGTGCCCGCGGCCCGCCGAAGCCCGGGGAGGGCCCCCGCGGCCCAAACGCCCGCGCCGCCGCCCGCCTACGTCTCCCTCCCGTGCGGCCGAGCGCGCCGGCCACCGCCGCCCTTTTTACGGCTGCCGCCAAGCTCCTCCGCACCGGCGAACTCGGTGCCCGTTGACCCCGACCATCCGCCGCCTCGCCCCGCCGCCACGCCGGCTCCGGCGACCGCCCGCGCCCCGCCGCCTCTCCACCGACCACGCCGGCTCCGGCGAGCGCCGCCCGCCGC
>NC_041386.1:495552264-495592817 GCF_002162155.2 Triticum dicoccoides | reverse complement strand
GCCGCCCGCCGCCATCCGCCGCCCTGGCAAGCTCGCAGACGACTCCGGCGAACAGTGATTCCGGCGAGCGCCTCGAAGTCCGTGTAGATCTCAGATCCAAATCGCCTCAGTTGACTTTTTGCCCGAAACCCTAGTTCATTTTGCCCTGTTCATCATGCTATAACTCTACATCCGTAGCTCCGTTTTTGCTATATAGCATATCAAAATGTTCGCCTCAGAGAGTACATCATTTCATTCCATTGCATCATTTTCAGTTGAGTTCATCTTGATGCTCGAAATGCTGTTAGAAGAGTGCTACTTGAGATAATTGTCAAATCTGTTGCTCCATTTAGATATTTGTCATTTTTGCCATGATTGTTGTGTGCATGATATGCCCATGAGCTCTACATATGTTTTGTTAAGAGTTTTGCCATCTTTCCAGATGTGCAACCCATGTATTTTTGTGATGTGTGTGGTGACTAGCACGAGCTTGCCAAGTGGTGCACTTGCTAATGCTGATTTCAGGGACTTAGCATTTCCACTAAGTCCTTGGTCTGTTTATCTCATGATGCCATATGTTCATGCTGTTTCCTAGTGATCCGTGCCTCTTTTGAGGATGACCAGTAAGGATGATTTGTTAATCTTGTAGTGCTCTATCCATCCTTATCTTTGTTTGCAATTATGGAGCACCCTAGCTTGAGTCAATCAGCTCTACTTTTGCTACTTTGTGAATCTGGGCAGATTGTCTACTCGTTAGCAATTTTGCCGAGGATGTTGTAGTTGATCCGTGCATGCTATGTTATTGTTCTTGCCATGTCTAGCTTGCATTTTGTGTATTCTTGATGGGTGTATGCTTAGCTTTTCATGACTTTCTCCGTAGTGAGTGCATCGAGCTCGTAAACATGCCTACTTGATATCTGTTTTGCATGCTCCAGTTTTCACTAAGTCTGAGAACTGATTATGTTTTTGCCATGTTCACATGCTTGCAAATGTATTTTCTGATCCCTTTTGGCTCAAGGTCACTAAGGGACTTTTGTTAAGCTCTTTGAGTAGCTCCATGCCATGCTTTACTTTGCCATGTTCAGATCCTGTAGCATATAGTTTTGTTGCTCCAAAAGTGCTATCTGATCTGAAATTCCAGACAAGTGTTAATTTCACTAAGTCTGAAATCTGTTTACCAAATGCATTTTTGCCATGCTTGTTTGAACCTGTTAATGGATGAATTGGCCGTAGCTCAGTGCTATACTTTCGTTAAGCATCATGAACGAGTTCCTTCCATGTATTTTGATGCCATGTTTGGGTGCTGTAGCATGTTCATCTTGTTGCATTTAGTTGACTACTTGCTTTAAATCGCAGACCGGTGCCATATTTGAATCGCTTGCCATTTCCAAACCGTAACTCCGATTCCGGCGTTCTTTATATCGTTTTCAAGCGATTTCATCTCATCTTTCCAGTGGAACACTTGGATTTCCAAGTTGAGGCCAGGTTCATTCATCTCTTGTCAAAACTTGCATATGCATCCCGCATCGCATCCCGCATAGCATACCATCTTTGCATCATGTTGATTTAGTTGTGCACAGGGTTGATTGTGTCCTTGTTGCTTGTTTGTCTTGTTTGGGTAGAGCCGAGAGATGAGTTCGCTAACGAGGAGCCCGTTGAGTTTGCTTTCGAGGATCCAGTCAACTCTGACAACTGTGCAGGCAAGATGATCATACCCTTGAAATCACTACTATCTTTGCTTTGCTAGATGCTCGCTCTTTTGCTATGCCATGCTACGATGCCTACCACTTGCTTTCAAGCCTCCCAAATTGCCATGTCAAACCTCTAACCCACCATGTCCTAGCAAACCGTTGATTGGCTATGTTACCGCTTTGCTCAGCCCCTCTTACAGCATTGCTAGTTGCAGGTGAAGATTGGAGACCGTTCCTTGTTGGAACCCTATTTAATTGTTGGGATATCATTATATTGCCATGTTATCTTAATGCATCTATATACTTGGTAAAGGGTGGAAGGCTCGGCCTTTTGCCTAGTGTTTTGTTCCACTCTTGCCGCCCTAGTTTCCGTCATATCGGTGTTATGTTCCCGGATTTTGCGTTCCTTACGCGGTTGGGTGATAATGGGAACCCCTTGATAGTTCGCCTTGAATAAAGATTTTCCAGCAATGCCCAACCTTGGTTTTACCATTTGCCACCTAACCTTTTTTCCCTTGGGTTTCCGGAGCCCGAGGGTCATCTTATTTTAACCCCCCCGGGCCAGTGCTCCTCTGAGTGTTGGTCCACCTCGTCAGCCGCCGGTGGCTACCAGGGGCAACTCTGGGCTGGCCTACCGGAAGTTTAGACAATCTGAGTGTGCCTTGAGAAAGAGATATGTGCAGCTCCTATCAGGATTTGTCGGCACATTCGGGCGGTGTTGCTGGATTTGTTTTAACTTGTCGAAGTGTCTTGAAGAACCGAGGTACCGAGTCTGATCGGAACGTCTCGGGAGAAGGTCTATTCCTTCGTTGACCGTGAGAGCTTGTCATGGGCTAAGTTGGGACCCCCTGCAGGGATTGAACTTTCGAAAGCCCTGCCCGCGGTTATGGGCAGATGGGAATTTTTTAATGTCCGGTTGTAGATAACTTGAACCTTAACTTAATTAAAATAAATCAACTGTGTGAGTTACCGTGATGGTCTCTTCTCGGCGGAGTCCGGGAAGTGAACACGGTGTTGGAGTAATGCTTGCCGCATGATTGCCCTCTTTAGTTATGCGTTCACGCTTTGCCTTCTCTCCTCACTCTCTTTTGCGAACAGGATAGCCACCATATATGCTAGTCGCTTGCTGCAGCTCCACATATATTAACCTTCCCTTACCTATAAGCTTAAATAGTCTTGATCGCGAGGGTGCGAGATTGCTGAGTCCCTGTGGCTCACAGATTACTATTACAACAGATGCAGGGCCTGATGATTCCGCTCCAGATGGCGCGCTCGAGCTCAAGTGGGAGTTTGACGGGGACTCCCAACGTTACTATGTGTCTTTCCCTGATGATCAGTAGTGGTGCCCAGTCGGGGTGATCGGGACCGTGTCGCTTGTTGGGTTATCTTTTATTTTGGCGCCGTAGTCGGGCCATGAGTGTTTGAATGATGTAATGTTATTTATGTACTTTGTTTGACGTGGCGAGTGTAAGCCAACTATGTTACTTATTCCCTTATTATGTATTACATGGATGTTGTGATGATTGCCTAACTTGCGACATTGCTTTCAATGCGGTTATGCCTCTAAGTCATGCCTCGACACATGGGAGATATAGCCGCATCGAGGGCATTACAAGTTGGTAATCAGAGCCTTCCCCGACCTTAGGAGCCCCCACTGGTTGATCGTTGTTAGCAGCCGAGTTGTGTCTATAAAAATGTTTTGAGTCATTTAGGAATTATATATCGGAGAGTTTAGGAATTCTTTTTACTTCCCCGTCTCCTCATCGCTCTGGTAAGGTATCCTGACGTAGAGTTTTGACTCTTCTCTTCTCAAATTTCACTAAAAAATTTTAGGATCACACGGGTATCTTGGAATCGTTCCGATGGTTATGACGAGAACATTGTCTTGGTGCCTCCTGTCAGGGGTTTTGTGGAAGTGTCCCGGGGAGTTGAGCTCTGAGGTGTTGTCTTCATAATTTTATTGTTGCAGTTCTGGAATACCTGAGTTTAGTACGTCGACATCGAAAATCTCTTTTATGCAGTTCGTTGGTGAGATAACCTCGACGCCACCCAGTACTGGGGCGGGAGTTCGGGAGTATTGCCATAACTTGTATAACGGATGCTTTTCGAAGGTTGAGGTAGATGGTTTCCGAAGTTTTTCTCGGTTATGTGTTGAAGGATGGATACAGCTGGATGTAGGATTTTCTAGATTTGGGTGATATATTATGCTTCCCCTGTATCCCCAACACCTGATTGCATAACCGGAAAGGTTCGGGAGTTTCATAGGTGGGAATTCTAGTAGCTCTAGTTCTTCTTCCATGGATAGTTGGTTTGAGATTGGGATTTCTTATCAATTATTCGTTCTTGATCCATACCTTGTTGATTTATTTCTCTACCTAAATTCTACGTGGCTTCTCAATTTATGGATATGTGACCATTTCAAGAGGAATGCATTCACTCATTTTGTTCGGATGTGAAGACTATATGTTGCAATTTTCATTCCGTTGGATTCAGCTTCAATAATTGTCTGTCAATGTGCTAATGGATGTCAACCTCTTCAGGATGGCTCCTCCAACGCGCACGACTCCGAATCCTGATCCGCCACCACCTCCACCTCCTCCGGAGGCATGGCAAGCTGTGATGGCCGCAACCAATGCAAACACACAGTTGATCATGCAAATTCTCCAAGAGCGCAATCAAGGCAACCAAGGGAACCAAGGCAACAATCAGAATCACTTTGCTACACTCAACCAGTTCCTTGCTAACGGGCCAAAGACTTTCAGCAATTGTGTTGAGGCAACCGATGCTGACGATTGGCTCGTGGATCTGTGCAAGCATTTCGAGTGCAGTAATGTCAGGCCTGAGGATTTCGTCAAGTTCGCTTCCTTCCAACTCAAAGATCAAGCTGCAGAATGGTTCCAGCAGTACAAGGATTCTAGAGGTGGACGTGTTATCACTTGGGATGAATTCCGTCAAGATTTGAGAGCTCACCATATCCCTCAGAGCGTGGTTGAAAGCAAGCATGAGGAATTCCGCAACCTGAAGCGAGGCTCTTTGTCTGTCTATGACTACAACAAGTTGTTCCAGAAGCTTGCCCGCTTTGCTAAGCAGGACGTACCTGATGAGAAGAGCATGATATATCAGTTCAGGGGTGGTCTCAGAGAAGAAATCCAGCTAGCTCTTGTTCTCTTTGAGCCCTTGAGGTACGATGAGTTCTACAACATGGCATTGAAGCAAGAGGCCGCTCAACTGAGGTGTGATGCTTCCAAGAAGCGAGTCAGAGATGCTACTCCGTCTTCCTCTACTCAAGTGGCCAAGCAGCAGAAGTATTGGCTTCCTCCTCCTCCGTTTCGTCAGCCGTATCAGAAGAGCAAAGGTGGTAGTGGATCTTACCACCCACCCAACCCTGGCTTTCAGAACAAGACTTCGTCTCAAGCTCCAGGATCGGTGCTCCGTACCACCGTCCGCTTTCAGAGGTCACGTGCAACAAGTGCCAACAGAAGGGTCACTATGCCAACAAATGCTTCAATCAGAGGCGCCTTCCTCCTCCTCCTCCTATGAGATCGGCAAGTACAGCTGTGGTCAAGCATAAACCCAAGTACGCCAAGGTCAACATGGTGAATGCAGCTCAGACAGAGGACTCGTCAGATGTCATCATGGGTAACCTTCAGGTTAACGATGTTCCTGCAAAAGTTCTTTTTGACACTGGTGCATCACATTGTTTCATCTCGAGACCTTTTGCATCTAAGCATGGGTGTTATACTCAAGTTATGCATAAACCGTTAGCAGTTGTCTCTCCGGGTAGATGTTTGCTCGCTAACTACGAGATTCCGGATATTTCTATCTCGATGGGTGATTTCAAGTTTCTGGCTTCTCCAATGGTCCTTGGTAACTCGGATATTGATCTTATTCTCGGAATGGATTGGCTTTCTAAGCACAAGGCTCAGCTTGATTGTGCAGCTAGGTAGATTCAATTGACTCATTCGTCTGAGGATGTTATTGTCTTTGCCGCTCGGGATAATACCATCCGTCTGTTTTCTCTCAATGAGAAGGGTGAACTGGATGCCATCTCTCAAATTCCAGTCGTTTGCGAATATCAAGACGTCTTTCCAGAAGAGCTTCCAGGAATGCCTCCGCACCGGCCAGTTGAATTCGTCATCGATCTTGAGCCTGGCACGGAACCTGTGTGAAAGCGTCCTTACAAGCTCGGACCTGAAGAGTTGAAGGAGCTGAAGAAGCAACTCGATATTCAAGAGAGAATGGGTCTCATCCGGCCTAGTTCTTCTCCGTGGGGTTGTGGTATTCTTTTTGTGAAGAAGAAGGATGGAACAGACCAACTTTGTGTTGATTACCGTCCATTGAACAAGAAGACCATCAAGAACAAATACCCACTTCCCAACATCAATGAGTTGTTCGAACAACTCAAGGGTGCCCAAGTATTCTCCAAGCTTGATCTTCGTATGGGTTATCATCAGATTCGAATCCGTGAACAAGATATTCCCAAGACGGCTTTCAGAACAAGCTATGGTTCATATGAATACACTGTCATGTCTTTTGGTATCGTCAACGCTCCTCCGACTTTCTCTTGCATGATGAATTTCATCTTCAATGCCTACACCAATGACTTTGTTTTGGTCTATCTCGACGACATTCTGGTTTTCTTGAAGAACAAGGAAGATCATGCCAAGCACTTGCGTTTGGTGCTCGATAAGCTCAGGGAACATCAGTTCTACGCCAAGTTCTCCAAGTGCGAATTTTGGCTCGATGAGGTTCTTTATCTTGGTCATATCATCTCTGCCAAGGGCATTGTGGTGAATCCTGAGAAGGTGTCTGCAATTGTGAATTGGGAACCTCCTCAGAACGTGAAGCAACTCTGTAGCTTCCTCGGCCTAGCAAGTTATTGTAGAAGGTTCGTGGAGAACTTTTCTAAGATCGCGAAGCCTCTCCCAAATCTCCTCCAGAAGCACGTCAAGTATGTTTGGTCTCCGGAATGTGACATTGCTTTCAACACTTTGAAAGAGAAATTGATCACTGCTCCAGTTCTGACTCCGCCTAATGAATCCAAACCGTATGAGGTCTTTTGTGATGCCTCTCTCCAAGGTCTTGGCACAGTGTTGATGCAAGAGAAGAAAGTTGTTGCTTATACCTCTCGCCAGTTGAAGCCCAATGAAAAGAACTACCCCACTCATGATCTCGAGTTGGCGGCAGTTGTGCATGCTCTTTTGACTTGGAGACATCTCTTATTGGGAAGAAAAGTGGACATTTTCACTGATCACAAGAGTCTCAAGTACATCTTCACTCAGCCTAATCTCAACCTCAGGCAGACTCGATGGGTCGAAATGATTCAAGAGTATAATCCGAATATCAAGTATACTCCAGGCAAGGCCAATGTGATTGCTGACGCTTTGAGCAGGAAGGCTTATTGCAACAGTCTGATTCTCAAGCCTTATCAACCCGAGCTTTGTGAAGCTTTCCGCAAACTTAATTTGCAAGTTGTTCCTCAAGGTTTCCTCGCCAACCTTCAAGTCTCTCCTACCTTGGAAGATCAGATTCGCCAAGCTCAACTTCTTGATGCTATGGTGAAGAAGGTGAAGATTGGGATTGCCAAGAGTCAACCCAAGTACAAGTGCTACCGCCTTGATGACCAAGATACTCTCTTCTTCGAGGATCGTATTGTCGTGCCCAAAGGTGACCTTCGTAAAGTGATCATGAACGAGGCTCACAATTCTCTCCTCTCCATCCACCCTGGGAGCACGAAGATGTATCAGGACCTCAAGCAGGCTTATTGGTGGACTCGAATGAAGCGCGAGATTGCTCAGTTCGTGAATGAATGTGATGTCTACAGAAGAGTGAAGGCAGAACACCAAAGGCCAGCTGGTCTCCTCCAACCTCTTGCAATTCCAGAATGGAAGTTTGACCACATTGAGATGGATTTCATGACTGGGTTTCCAAAGTCCAAACGTGGCAATGATGCTATATTCATTGTTATCGACAAACTCACTAAAGTGGCTCATTTTCTGCCTATCAAAGAGTCAATCACTGCAGCTCAATTGGCGGAACTCTATACCTCTCGGATTGTCTCTCTGCACGGTATTCCACAAGTGATCTCTTTAGATCGTGGCAGCATCTTTACCTCAAAGTTTTGGGATTCTTTTTAGAAGGCCATGGGCACCAACATCCGCTTCAGCACAACTTTCCGCCCTCAGACTAGCGGTCAAGTCGAGCGTGTCAACCAGATTCTTGAAGATATGCTCAGGGCTTGTGTGATCTCCTTCGGCATGAAGTGGGAGGATTGTCTTCCATATGCTGAATTCTCCTACAACAACAGTTTTCAAGCAAGTTCGGGCAAGGCCCCATTTGAAAGTCTGTATGGAAGGAAGTGCCGTACCCCTCTCAACTGGTCCGAAACCGGTGAGCGCCAGCTTTTGGGAAATGACTTAATCATAGAGGCAGAGGAAATGTGCAAAGTCATTCACGATAACCTCAAAGCAGCCCAATCACGCCAGAAGAGCTACTATGATAGTAAGCACCGTGATTTGGCCTTCGATATCGGAGATCATGTGTACCTTCGCGTCTCTCCTATGAAAGGTACTCGTCGCTTCGGTATCAAAGGGAAGCTTGCCCCTAGATACATGGGACCTTTCAAGATCGTCAGCAAGAGAGGCGATCTCGCCTATCAACTCGAGCTTCCTTCAAACTTTGCAAATGTTCATGACGTGTTCCATGTCTCTCAGCTTCGAAAGTGCTTCAAGACTCTTGACCGCATCGTCAACTTCGAGGACATTGAGCTCCAAGAAGATCTCTCTTATCGTGAGCACCCCGTTGCTATTCTTGAAGAGACTGAACGCAAAACTCGCAACAAGTCAATCAAATTCCTCAAAGTCAAGTGGTCACACCATTCCGACCGTGAAGCTACCTGGGAACGCGAGGATCACCTCCGTTCTGAGTACCTGGCGTTCTTTCAGTCCTAGATCTCGGGACGAGATCCTTTCGTAGTGGTGGAGTGTTGTAACACCCCGGATATGATTTACCCAATATGTATTCCAACTCTTGCCGTTTCCGGCGTTAAGTTATTTTATTATCTCAGGTTCGGGTTTTTGTCTTCGTGTGTTGTTGTTGTTGTCATGCATCTCATATCATGTCATCACGTGCATTGCATTTGCATTCGTGTTCATCTCATGATTCGAGCATTTTCCCCGTTGTCCGTTTTGCATTCCGGCGCTTCATTCTCCTCTGGTGGTCATTTCTACCTTTCTTTCGTGTGTGGGGATTAAATATTTCTCGATTGGACCAAGACATGCCAAGCAGCCTTGGTTTACTACCGGTAGACCGCCTGTCAAGTTTCGTACCATTTGGACTTCGTTTGATACCCCAACGGTTAACCGAGGGACCGAAAAGGCCTCGTGTGTGTTGCAGCCCAACACCCCTCCAAGTTGGCCCAAAACCCACCAAAACCCTCTCCATCATCTAGAGCGTTCGATCACAATCGCGTGGCCGAAAACCGCACCTCATTTGGACTCTCCTAGCTCCCTCTATGCCTATATATACCTTCCCCATTCCAAATCCGGATCTCCCCCGTTCAAACCCCAAAAAAATCTCCTCCGCCGCCGCCGGACACGTCCGGACGGAGCCGGACGCGTCCGCCTGCAGCCGCCGGCCAATTGCTTGCCGCCACGTGTCACTGGGCCGGTCCCCACTTCCCCGCCGTGCCCGCGGCCCGCCGAAGCCCGGGGAGGGCCCCCGCGGCCCAGACGCCCGCGCCGCCGCCCGCCTACGTCTCCCTCCCGTGCGGCCGAGTGCGCCGGCCACCGCCGCCCTTTTTCCGGCCGCCGCCAAGCTCCTCCGCACCGGTGAACTCGGCGCCCGTCGACCCCGGCCATCCGCCGCCTCACCCTGCCACTACGCCGGCTCCGGCGACCGCCCGCGCCCCGCCGCCTCTCCACCGACCACGCCGGCTCCGGCGAGCGCCGCCCGCCGCCATCCATCGCCCCGACAAGCTCGCAGACGACTCCGGCGAACAGTGATTCCGGCGAGCGCCTCGAAGTCCGTGCAGATCTCAGATCCAAATCGTCTCGGTTGACTTTTTGCCCGAAACCCTAGTTCATTTTGCCCTGTTCATCATGCTATAACTCCGCATCCGTAGCTCCATTTTTGGCATATAGCATATCAAAATGTTCGTCTCAGAGAGTGCATCATTTCATTCCATTGCGTCATTTGAGTTCATCTTGATGCCCGAAATGTTGTTAGAAGAGTGCTACTTGAGATAATTGTCAGATCTGCTGCTCCATTTAGATATTTGTCATTTTTGCCATGATTATTGTGTGCATGATATGCCCATGAGCTCTACATATGTTTTGTTAAGGGTTTTGCCATCTTTCCAGAGGTGCAACCCATGTATTTTTGTGATGTGTGTGGTGACTAGCACGAGCTTGCCAAGTGGTGCACTTGCTAATGCTGATTTCAGGGACTTAGCATTTCCACTAAGTCCTTGGTCTGTTTATCTCATGATGCCATATGTTCATGTTGTTTCCTAGTGATCCGTGCCTCTTTTGAGGATGATCAGTAAGGATGATTTGTTAATCTTGTAGTGCTCTATCCATCCATGTCTTTGTTTGCAATTATGGAGCACCCTAGCTTGAGTCAATCGAGATCTACTTTTGCTACTTTGTGAATCTGGGCAGATTGTGTACTTGTTAGCAATTTTGCCGAGGATGTTGTAGTTGATCCGTGCATGCTATGTTATTGTTCTTGCCATGTCTTGTTTGCATTTTGTGTATTCTTGATGGGTGTATGCTTAGCTTTTCATGACTTGCTCCATAGTGAGTGCATCGAGCTCGTAAACATGCCTACTTGATATCTGTTTTGCATGCTCCAGTTTTCACTAAGTCTGAGAACTGATTATGTTTTTGCCATGTTCACATGCTTGCAAATGTATTTTCTGATCCCTTTTGGCTCAAGGTCACTAAGGGACTTTTGTTAAGCTCTTTGAGTAGCTCCATGCCATGCTTTACTTTGCCATGTTCAGATCCTGTAGCATATAGTTTTGTTTCTCCAAAAGTGCTATCTGATCTGAAATTCCAGACAAGTGTTAATTTCACTAAGTCTGAAATCTGTTTACCAAATGCATTTTTGCCATGCTTGTTTGAACCTGTTAATGGATGAATTGGCCGTAGCTCAGTGCTAGACTTTTGTTAAGCATCATGAATGTGTTCCTGCCATGTATTTTGATGCCATGTTTGGGTGCTGTAGCATGTTCATCTCGTTGCATTTAGTTGACTACTTGCTGTAAATCGCAGACCGGTGCCATATTTGAATCGCTTGCCATTTCCAAACCGTAACTCCGATTCCGGCGTTCTTTATATCGTTTTAAAGCGATTTCATCTCATATTTCCAGTGGCACACTTGGATTTGCAAGTTGAGGCTAGGTTCATTCATCTCTTGTCAAATCTTGCATATGCATCCCGCATCGCATCCCGCATAGCATACCATCTTTGCATCATGTTGTTTGAGTTGTGCACGTGGTTGATTGTGTCCTTGTTGTTTGTTTGTCTTGTTTGGGTAGAGCTGGGAGACGAGTTCGCTAACAAGAAGCCCGTTGAGTTTGCTTTCGAGGATCCAGTCAACTCTAACAACTGTGCAGGCAAGATGATCATACCCTTGAAATCACTACTATCTTTGCTTTGCTAGATGCTCGCTCTTTTGCTATGCCATGATACGATGCCTACCACTTGCTTTCAAGCCTCCCAAATTGCCATGTCAAACTTCTAACCCACCATGTCCTAGCAAACCGTTGATTGGCTATGTTACCGCTTTGCTCAGCCCCTCTTATAGCGTTGCTAGTTGCAGGTGAAGATTGGAGACCATTCCTTGTTGGAACCCTATTTAATTGTTGGGATATCATTATATTGCCATGTTATCTTAATGCATCTATATACTTGGTAAAGGGTGGAAGGCTCGGCCTTTTGCCTAGTGTTTTGTTCCACTCTTGCCGCCCTAGTTTTCGTCATATCGGTGTTATGTTCCTGGATTTTGCGTTCTTTACGCGGTTGGGTGATAATGGGAACCCCTTGATAGTTCGCCTTGAATAAAGCTTTTCCAGCAATGCCCAACCTTGGTTTTACCATTTGCCACCTAGCCTTTTTCCCTTGGGTTTCCGGAGCCCGAGGGTCATCTTATTTTAAACCCCCCTGGGCCAGTGCTCCTTTGAGTGTTGGTCCACCTCGTCAGCCACCGGTGGCTACCAGGGGCAACTCTGGGCTGGCCTACCAGAAGTTTAGACAATCTGAGTGTGCCCTGAGAAAGAGATATGTGCAGCTCTGTGATGCCCCGAGACCGATGTGCCAGTTGTCCTCCAGTTTTTCGTTGTTGTTGCTTTGTCATTTGCTTGCGTGTCGCATCTTGTCATGTCATCATGTGCATTGCATCATCATATTTTCAAAACTTGCATCCGTCCCGGTCTCCTCATTCCGTCCGTTATCCATTCTGAGCCCAGACACACTTGCACGCACCTGCGACATGTCCGAGATATTATTTTATAAGTGGCCGAAAAATGTTCTCGGAATGGGATTAAAGTTGGCGTGCGGTGTCGTTTTGTTGTTAGTAGGCCGCCTGCCAAGTTTCATCGCATTCGGAGTCTGTTTGACGCCCCAACGGATAACTATAGCGGCAGTATTGCCGGTTGTCGGGGAAACTGATCCACGAACACCTATGGGGCCGGCGAACCGAGCCCCTTTCGGTTCGGCGGGGGGCGGAGATCACACGAAGAGCAGATCAAGGCGAAGCACACGAGCAGTTTACCCAGCTTCGGAGCTCTCCGGAGAGATAACACTCCTACTGCTGCTTGTTTGATTATCTTGTGTTCTTGCTCCAGAGAGAGAGCATAGTGTTTTTCTGGGTTCTGAACCAGTCGAACCCCCTCTACGTTGCGCATGGGCCTCCTTTTATACGCTAAAGGGGTCACCGACAGGTGGCAATGCAGAGAAGGGTACAAATGTAAAAAGTGAGGTGGTTGGTACAGTTACTTGTACAGTGCACCCTACCTATCCCTGACGGCAGGGGACAAGGGCATTAAATGCCCGTCTGAGTCGCCCAAACAGTGCAGAAAAGGACCGTTAGGGGCGCCACCGTTCGCCACGATGGCGATCTTGTCAGCTTCGCATGCCACTGCGCACCGCTGGTTGCACAGCCTCCCGCCACGCGCGCCTGGAGAGGCCCCCAGAGCGACACGTTGGTGGATGCGCTGGAGCGTGGGCACAGAATGGACGCCTGCCGCGGCAAGCGCCTTGCTGCTGTTGTTATCTTGTCGGGTCCGGAAGCTTGTCGCTCACTGGGCCTCGAGGTACCTTGGTTGGTCTTCCCGGCAAGCTCCTCTTGCTGGGGCCTTGTTGCCTTGCCGGAGCGCATGGCGCGTCGCGGCAAGGTCCTTGGAGTGCCTTGGTTGGCCTTCCCGGCAAGCTCCTCTTGCCGGGGCCTTGTCTCCTGAGCTTAAATACTTTGTTCTTGAATGGCTCCAAGGGAACCACGGAGGATCTTGGCGTTCGCCCGGCAAGCCTTGCCGCGGGGTGCTGCAACTGCCCATGCACAAGTTCGGGGTACTAGGGTACCCCTATTCTAGTACACCGACAGGAGCCCCCGGGCCTGGGCCAGACACGGTGCCGAGCGCTGTTGGGCCAGGCCCAAGACAGGGCACAGGCACACGCGGACTGGGCCACGCCGAATCTCGCTCCGTATACACTGCGCTCTCGCCTAACGGCACGCGTTGAATGCGGCGTCGTGGGAGAGATTGTGGGTGGTTCTTTATTCGGAAGGGCGAAACGTCCGCCCCGTCCCTCTTTATAAGCAGAGGAAACAGGGGCAGTTCGTTCCCCCTCGCTGGTTGCTACTACTCCATCTTCACGAACCTCCGCCGCTCCCCCCCTTCTTCTCGAAGCCGAGAGAGCAGCGCTCCGCCCCCATTGCCACCAGCATCACCAACGCCGTCGACCTCCCCCACCACCTCCGCCATGGCTCCGGAAGCCGACAAGGGAAAGGGCGTGAAGTCGGCCAAGGCGCAGCAGCTCGCGGCGCTGCGGAAGGAGCGGGCGATCTTCTCCCCCCAGCTCGGCGCGAAGGAGCTGAGGGAGTACCTCTACCTCTTTTGGGCGACGGAGACGCGGGCGCATCCGCGCACGAGGGTACTCCCGGCCGCTGCTTCGGAACTGGCTCCAAACGGGTACCCATTCTTCACGCTGTTCTTCTATTGCGGGCACTGCCCGCCCTTCTCGGAGTTCTTCTGCGATATCATGAACACCTACGGCCTCCGCCTCCTTGATTTCACCCCCAACGCCGTTCTGACCATGGCAGTTTTCGCACATTTGTGCGAAAACTTTGTTGGAGTCCACCCCAATGTTGCCCTTTTCCGCCACTTCTTCATGCCTCGGGTAGAGAGAGGAGAGCCGCTTGCCGGAGGGATCACCTGGATCTCGAGAGTCGGCAAGAAGGAGGCGTACTTGGAGGGTGAGCTCCGCAGCAAGTGGGAGGAGTGGAGAGCGGAGTGGTGCTGGATCGTCGAGGAGAATCCGCAGCCCATCACCGCCGTGCGCCAAGCTCCAATAGTGCGCGGCAATGACTGGAGCAACGTGGCCCCGGAAGACGAGAGGCTGGAGATCGCCATTACTAGGATCCTTCGCCTCAGGCTTGCCGGGCTCACTGTAGGCGCTGTAGGCGCAGATTTCCTCCGCCGCCGCATCGCCCCCCTGCAGGAGAGGGGGAGGCCCGCCTGGGAATTCAAGAACTCGACGGACATCATGAGGCTGCGGCCGGGCCTCAACTACAACTTCACCGTCTTGGAGCTGGATGCAATGCTCCTGGAGTTGTTCAAACGCGATCCCCAGCACCCATTCACGCTGGCGAGGGGCGTCGTTCCATTGTGCAATAATTCTTCGCTTGACCGGATCCGCGCCATGATGCCGTTGTGCGATTCACACGGAATCGTTCCAACTTGGCAAGAGCCTACAGATGACGTCGTGCAAGCGTTCTTCGACAACTTGGAAGAAGTGCCGGTCCACGCTGACGAGCAGAAGAGCCTCACCCGTGACACCACCGACGAGGAGCTGCAGCGCATCGCCACTAGGGCGGAAGAGGTTGCGGCTGCAGCTGCCGCGGGCGCGTTCGGGTTCACTATGGAGGAGGCGGAGGCGGCAGAGGCGGCAAACCTCGCCGAGCGCGCGGAGTTCATTGGCGAGGAAGAGCCTGCCGGCTCTGAAGCTGAGCCGAGCAAGGCCGGCAAGGAAGAGCCCGAGCCTTCAGAAAGCTTGTCGCAGGCGGAGCCCTCGGGCCCGCCAAGAAGGCGTCTTCGCAGGGCCGCGGGCGTAGCGGGGCGGCAGCCGGGTCAACAGCCGCCGAGCCGTGCGACACGCTCTACCGCGGCAAGCAATGTTGCCGCGGGAGCGCCTCACGCAGCAGCGGCAACTGGAGCGGGATCTTCCCGGGCCACCGCCACCGCCCCCGCCAAGCGGGCAAGGGATCATATTCCTCCGCCTTGCCGCACCGGAGGGGAGTCGGACTTCGATCTTTCCGCACTCAGCTCCGACGAGGAGGAAGAAGAGTAAGTTTCTTTGGTGCTCTTGTAGTTCTTCAATCTTGCTGTTTTTATCTTGTATCGGACTTGCTTCAATCTGAACTCCTTTCTTTTCAGGACGCTGGCCCAGAGAGCGGCGAAGAGGGCCAAGGCCGCGGTGATTGTCATCGAAGATGACCCCACCGTGTCAGCAGGGGGTGGGTCTGAGACCACCTTGACGGACCCGGCAACCACTCCTCAAAGCAGCCCCTAGCGCAGCCCCCAGCGTAAGTTCATAGTTAGCTTTCTGCTGTCAGGCGCGCATGAGTGCTTTTCCCTTTGTTGATATCTTGCTTGTTGATTTGTGTAGGAGCAGAGCAGCCATATCAGGAGCGCCCGGAAGCTGGTCCCGAAGTGCCATCTGCTTCGACTATGCCGCCAAGGGAGGAGTCCCCGGCAAGGGAGCGCTCTCCAGCAAGGGAGAACTCTCCGGCGAGGGGCAGTTCTCCAGCAAGGGACAGCACCGTCGATCCTGCGGCGGCCGAGACCGCAACTGCAGATCTTGGCACAGGTAATTCACTTGTCCAAAAACTTTCCCTTGGGTTCTTCTCCTTCTGATTTTCTTCTCTTGGATTTTTGATTGATTTTTCTCCCTTCTTCGTTCTTCAGACCCATCTGCTGCTGAGCCAATGGAGATAGAGGGCGCCGGCGAGGAAGGCGCGCATGGTAGCACTGACGACGCCGCCGCCAACGAAGAAGGGGCCGGTGCTGATGAGACCGCCGGCGAGGAGGCCGCCAAGGCTGCCGCCGCAGAAGCCGGCGAGGGGTCAGGCGATCGCACTGATGACCCTGAGGCCGCAGGAGCGCCAGGCGCTGCGCCGACCGCCGATCCCTCTGCCGCTGCTGTAGAGCCGGGCTCCGAGGAGCCCCAGCCCGGCGCCTACTTGAAGGCCGACGACGATATCTTCATCAAGCTACCCTGGGCGTCAAGCTCCAGGGCGCCGGTCGAGGGGGAAACTTTCGATGAGGAGGTGCTCGCCTCCGCTGGACTGTCGTTGGTCGACGCGCCCAGCAGCAGCAGTGGCGAGCCTGAGGAGGAGCAGCTGCTGCGGAAGCTGCTGTCACTCTACCGCGCACGGCAAGCCAAGCTGGCTTCCCGGGAAGCACTTGTCGCGAAGGCGGGAGTTGATATGGAGAAGCGCGCGGAGGAGCTCCGGGGCCACAATCAAGAAGCTCTCCAGTCCCTGGCACAGGAGCGGGAGCGACTCGCCGAGGAGCGCACGACCTTCCTTCTCGAGAAGGCCGAAGCTGAGGAGGAACAAAGGCTGGCCGCCGAGAAGCAGTCCGCGCAAGAAGGCGAATTGGTGCAGCGGAAGGCCAACCTCGACACCTACGAGGAGGAGCTCGCCGAGCGCGAGCAAGCACTTGGCGGGGCGCTCAAGGAAGCAAAGGACGCTGCCGCAACCGCAGAGGCCGCCAAAAAAGAGCTGGAGGAGAAGGTGGCGCAGCTGGAGGCCAACATCGGGAAGAGCGGTGAGGAGCTTGCCGCGCTCAAGCATGAGCGTGAGAAGGATGCTGCCGCCCATGGTGAGCTGCAAGGTCTTCTCGCTGAGAGGGGCAAGGAGCTCAGCGCCGCCAAGGGTTCCAATGCAGACCTGGAGTTGAAGCTGGCCACGCTGACGCAGACGCTGGACGATGCCAAGGAGCGGGAGAAGACCTTGTCGGAGAAGGTCAAGGCTGACAAGGCGCTGCTGGAGAGCATCGCAGTTACCCAGAACTCATTCAGAGATACTGTGGAGCACTGGACCGAGGGTCTGGTGAATATTGCCGCAGTCATCGACGAGGAGCTGGCGCAGCTGGGGATGGAGGACTTTGGGTATCCCTCCGACGAGAATCTCCAACCCAGCGCCAAGCTCAGCCTGTTCTTCAAGGGCGTGGCGATGACACTCCAGCGGCTCTGGGAGAGGATCCCAAAGCAGCTGGCCGACGAGTCGCGCAGAATCTGCACCGGGGTTCTCTAGAAGGTGCTGATGAAGGTGGCCTTCCGCAATCCAGGCCTCAGCTTCACCAACGTCCTCAAGTCCTTGCCGCCAGACGCCGATCGGGACGCACTCAAGGCCCTTGTCGCACCCATTGTGGACAAGGTGAGCGATATCAAGAGGGTTGAGGGCGATCGCGTAGACTAGGCCGCCCATTTCTTCTTTTCCTTGTCGCTGCTAATCATGTTATGAAAACAGTCTGTTAGAGTTGCGACAAGTTATCTTGTAATATAACTTTATTTCTATTATCAATTGCTATGTTATTTCCTCTACTAGATTCCTTCCTTTGTATGTTTTTACCCTACGCTTCTAGGGAACTTGTCGGCGCAGGCACCCGAGCCGCGAGCGCTGAGTGCGGAACGTCAGCAGCCTGCTGGCGGCGCTGCTTCCGACAAGAAACCTTGTCGCGACTAGATGCAGCACACTTAAGTTGTTGAGCGGACTCGAAACAAAGTAAGGGCGCAACTAGCCACGAGTTGGTTCCTCCGCGCACAGGTTTTCCATACAAAGCAGGGTCGTTCGAGAAAGATAACTCAAAAATTTAAAAACTGATTGCTCAAACTTTGGCAACTTAGCTTTTCTGTCGTTTGCTTCCCGGCAAGGCAAAACTTTGCTTGAACGATGCCTGGTCCATACCACAATCTTCTCCTTCCCCCCCCGGCAAACTTGTGTGCGAGGGAACCTTCTTTTCCTTTGTTGAAAAAAAAGAAAGAAGAGAAAATAATGATATGGAGCCCTTCGGCTCGTTATTGCTTACCGGATGTAGGTGCTGCACAAAGTGTTAGATAACGCATGCAAGAAAGAAACTAATGCATGAAATGGACAAGTTGTGTGGAGCACATGGGGTTTTATTTATGCATGGGATCTGCGCCCGGCTTTGTACAAAGGATTACATGTAACAGCGGCAAGACTTGTACAAAAGGTGGTTGCCGGAATGGGTTCCGGCAACCGCGCCCTACGGGAAAAACTTACGAAGATGTTCTATGTTCCAGGAGTTGCTCACCGGAATGCCATCTTCGGTCTCAAGGCGGACAGCGCCGGGCCTAGTGACTCGTTTCACCCGATAAGGGCCTTCCCACTTCGGCGTCAACTTGTTGGAATTCTTGGCGGACTGAACGCGCCGAAGAACAAGGTCGTCTTCCTCGAAGCTTCTGGCCTTAACTTTGCGGCTATGGTAGCGGCGCAAAGCTTGCTGGTATCGAGCAGCTCGTACAGCAGCCTGAAGACGATCTTCCTCAAGGAGCAGCGCGTCGTCTTGTCGCAGCTGTTCTTGCTCAAGCTCATCATAAGCGAGCACTCGAGGCGATCCATATACGAGTTCCGTGGGGAGAACTGCCTCTGCTCCATAGACTAGAGCGAAAGGCGTCTGGCCAGTGGCTCGATTTGGCGTCGTTCTGATCGACCAAAGAACCACCGGCAGCTCCTCGATCTAGTTTCTTCCGCACTTGCACAGCCTGTCGAAAGTTCTGGTCTTGAGCCCGCACAGCACTTCAGCATTTGCCCTCTCTGCTTGACCGTTGCTTCTCGGATGAGCAACAGAAGCGAAGCAGACCTTGGCACCAAGGTCTTGGACGTACTGCATGAAGGTGCGGCTCGTGAATTGCGTGTCGTTGTCGGTGATGATCCTGTTAGGGATCCCGAAACGGCAAACAGTTGACCTGAAGAACTTGACTGCTGACTGTGCTGTCACCTTCCTCACTGGCTGCACTTCCGGCCACTTTGTGAACTTGTCGATTGCGACGTACAAGTACTCAAAGCCCCCGACAGCTCGGGGGAAAGGGCCAAGGATATCGAGCCCCCAGACCAAAAATGGCCAGGATAAAGGGATCGTCTGGAGAGCTTGAGCTGGCTGGTGTATCTGTTTGGAGTGGAACTGGCACGCTTCACACTTGGTTACTTGTGTAGTTGCATCCTGGAGGGCTGTCGGCCAAAAGAAACCTTGCCGGAAAGCTTTGCCGGCAAGTGCTCTTGCGCCAATGTGGTGGCCACATATGCCTCCATGCATCTCTGCCAACAGCTTTTGTCCATCCTCCCGGCAAATACACTTCAATTTCACACCGTTGAGTCTTCTTCTGTACAGTATGCTATCAACAAACTGGTACATACTTGACTGCCGGGCTACTTTTTCCGCTTCTTCTTGCTCTTCGGGAAGTTCTCCTGTCTGAAGGAAATGGACAATCTGCTGTGCCCATGCTGGAGCTTGTGGCTCGACAACAAGGACTAAAGGCACATCTGCTGCTGCGGGAACATCCGCTTCTACGGCAAGGACTTGCGGCCCTGCCGGAGCTTGATGTTCCCAGGCAAGCTTGCCGGAGCAAAACTTTTCGGGAGCGTCTGCTTCAACGGAACAAACCATAAGGCTTGCTGGAGCAGACTGCCCCTCAGCATCCTTGGTGTTGATCTTGGGGACTTTCTTGGCGGCGGCTTCGGGGAGCTCTGCCGGAAAGTAGTCACCAGAAACCAACTTCCTCTTCTTGCTTTGTCCAGTTGATGGTGTTACGGATGGTTGAATCAACTTGAGCACAAAGATCCCTGGTTCCACAGGTAACTTTAGTGTGGCACACTTTGACAGGCCATCAGCAATGTCATTCTGAGCTCTTGGGATATGCTCCATCTGTAGGCCGTCAAAGTGCTCTTCTAGCTTCCTCACTTCATCAACATATGCTTCCATCAATGGACTCTGGTAGTTCTTGTTCACTTGGCGGACGACAAGCTGTGAGTCACCCCTGACAATGAGCTTCTTGATCCCAAGGTCTGCTGCGATTCTAAGACCGGCAAGCAATCCTTCATACTCTGTAGTATTGTTGGTTGCTTGCTCCTTGGGAAAGTGCATCCGGACTACGTACTTGAGGTGCTCTCCGGTGGGCGCGATAAGCAGCACGCCTGCACCGGCGCCTTGCAGCGAGAAGGCACCATCAAAGTACATCAGCCACTCTTTGCTTGCCTCTTTGACGGGGATGCTCGTCTCTGGAATTTCTTCATCTGGTGTTGGCGTCCATTCTGCTATGAACTCTGCCAATGCTCTGCTTTGAATAGTTGAAGTGCTCTCAAACTTGAGGCCAAAGCTTGACAGTTCCAGCGCCCACTCGACAATCCTGCCTGTCGCTTCTGCATTTTGCAGTATCCTCTTCAGCAGAAAGCGAGTGACGACTGTGATCTCATGTGCTTGGAAGTAATGGCGCAGCTTTCTCGAGGCCATGAGGAGGCCGAAAAGCAACTTCTGCACACCAGAGTACCTTGATCTAGCCCCCTGTAGAAGGGAACTGACAAAGTAAACTGGACGCTGCACCATTCTCTTCTGCATCTTATCATGCTCCTGCGCAGGTCCATCTCTGTCGTGACCAGAGCTTGACGGCGAAGCCCCCTGCTTGTCGCTGGATGCATCTGCCGTGGTTGCTGGCTCATCATCTGCCTCCCTCTCCGCCACTAACGCAGCACTAACCACTTGATTGGTTGCCGCTATATACAGCAGCAACTTCTCTTGCGGCTTAGGTGTGACAAGTGTTGGAGTGGAGGACAGGTATCTCTTCAAGTCCTGCAGTGCAGCCTCCGCCTCCGGAGTCCATTTTATTGGACCTGCCTTTTTCAAAATTTTGAAAAATGGCAGGGCGCGCTCAGCAGATCTAGAGATAAACCTGCTGAGAGCAGCCACGCAACCGGCAAGCCTTCGTACATCCTTGACGCGCTTTGGTGCTTCGATCTGCTCAATGGCCTTGATCTTGTCGGGATTGGCTTCAATTCCCCGCTGAGACACGAAGAACCCAAGAAGCTTGCCGGAAGGGACTCCAAACACACACTTCTCGGGGTTAAACTTGAGGTTGATCTTGCGCAGATTTGCAAATGTCTCGTCTAAATCTTGAATCAGGGTCGCCCTGTTCTTGCTTTTGACCACTATGTCATCCATGTAGGCTTCCACATTTCTGTGCATCTGCGGCTCAAAAGCGTGGTGGACTACCCTTGCGAATGTTGAACCAGCATTCTTCAAACCGAAAGGCATCCGTACAAAGCAGTATGTGCCACACGGGGTGATAAATGCGGTTTTCTCTTCATCCTCTTCTGCCATGAAGATCTGATGGTATCCTGAGTATGCATCAAGAAATGAAAGCAAATCACATCCGGCTGTGGAGTCAACAATCTGGTCAATGCGCGGCAAGGGAAATGGGTCTTTGGGACAAGCTTTACTAACGTCAGTGAAGTTAATACAAAGCCTCCATTTCCCATTAGCCTTGCGCACGACAACAGGATTGGCCAACCACGTGGGATGGAGCACTCCTCTGACAAGGCCTGCTGCTTCCAACTTCTTGATTTCTTCTGCGATGAATTCTTGGCGCTCCACTGCCTGTTTCCTGACTTTCTGCTTGACGGGCCGCGCATGAGGACAGACGGCAAGGTGGTGCTCAATTACTTTCCTGGGAACACCGGGGATATCAGACGGTTGCCACGCAAACATGTCGACATTCGCCCGTAGGAAAGCAACGAGCGCGCTTTCCTATTTGGGGTCAAGAGTGGCCCTGATGGTGAAGGTACCACCAGTGCCGTCCTCCTTGGCGGACACCTTCTTGGTCTCAGGTGGAGCTGCCATTGCCTTCTTACACTTGCCGGTGGAGCTCGATGGTGCGTCCTCGACGGTAGCGCAACACTCCGAAGAGGTGCCCTTGCCGGAGTGGGCATCAGAGCTCTTGCCGGACTTGGTCTTCTTCTTCCCCCCGGGAGCTTCAGCGGCAAGTGTCTTGCGTTCTACTGCGGCTGCTGCTTCCCGGTAGGTCTTGTCGGCACAGATAAGAGCATCCTTCTTGTCGCCAGGGACAGAGATGACACTTATCGAGCCTGGCATTTTCAGTATGTTGTACGCATAGTGAGAGGCTGCCATGAACTTGGCGAGTGCCGGACGGCCAAGGATTCCATTGTAAGGTAATGGAAAGTCAGAACATCAAACGTGACCCTCTCAGTCCTGAAGTTCAGCTCGCTGCCAAATGTTACCGGCAACGTGATCTTTCCCTTCGGCCTGCTCCTTCCCTGGTTGATTCCTTGAAATGTACCGGTCTTTTCGAGCTCGCTGTCAGGGATCTGGAGTTTCTGGAGCACCGCGGAGGAGATCAGGTTCAAGCCGGCCCCGTCGTCAACTAGCATCTTAGTGACCTTGAGGTTGTGGATTGTTGGTGAAACCAACATCGGCAAGCACCCGACCGCAGTTATGGGATCAGGGTGGTCCTCAATATCAAAGATGATAGGCGTGCTGGACCACTTCAGAGGCTTGCGTGACTCGACGGGTGGTTCTGCTGCATTAACTTCCCGCACCCACTGCTTGAGCTGACGGTGCGAGGTATGCAGAGAAGCACCACCGTCAACGCACATGACCTCTGTGGCTTTCTGGAACTCCTGCTCATCAGTCTCCTCATCATCCATGTCTTCATCGTCGTCGTCATCTTCATCCTTGTCGCGGCCGTGAGGAGGTCTGTCTCCTTGCCGCTGCTTGGCCTTGCCGCAGCGTCCTCCTCGGCCGGGACGTTTCTTGCCGGATCCCCCAGCACCTTCCTGGGCCTTCTCCTTGTCGCGTCGCTCGTATTCAGCTTTCTGTTTCTCAACAAGCTGCTCGACTTTCTTGCAGCTCTGGAGATCATGGCCCTTGGTGCGGTGGATCTTGCAATACTGCTTGTTGGTGCCGTCCTGCTTGTCGGTGACCGCCACCTCCGCGGCAACCTCCTTGCCGGAGTCACCAGCTTTGGCTTTCTTGGCGCCACCACCGTTGCCGGACTGCTCAACAACTAGCACCTCTTTGCCTTTCCTCTTCCTGTTGTTCCGCCGCCGGTTTTTCCTTGCCGGGGCAGCATCTTCACTGTCAGATCCTCCCGCTCCTACATTCTCTCCGGGGAGTCTCCTCCCTTCCTCAGCACGTGCACACTTGTCGGCCAGTGCATATAACTCACTGACGTCCCTGATCTTGCACATCGCCATTTCCTCCCGCATCCTGCGGTTTCGCACATTCTGATGGAACGCGCTGATCACCGCGGCAGGGTGGACGTCTGGGATGTTGTGCTGCACACTGCTGAATCTCTGAATGTACTTGCGCAGGGGCTCTCCTTCCTTCTGGGCGAGCAGATGAAGATCACTCTCCTGGCCATGAGGCTTGTGTCCGCCTGTGAAGGCGCCGACAAACTGATGGCACAGATTAGCCCAAGAGGATATGGAGTTGTCCGGCAAGTGCATGAGCCAGGATCTGACGTTGGGCTTGAGCACCAGCGGGAAGTAGTTGGCAAGGATCTTGTCATCCCGTCCCTCGGCAGCCCGCACCACAACGGTGTAGATGCTGAGGAACTCCGACGGATGCGTCTTGCCGTCGTACTTCTCCGGTACGTCTGGCTTGAAGTTCTTCGTGCTGGGCCACTGGACTTGCCGCAGCTCACGAGTGAACGCAGGGCAACCTACCACGTACGGCAGATCGCCTGGTTCCCCTGGCGCATGCATGTCAACAGAGGGCCCAACGCGCTTGTCGGATTGACGTCGCGCTTCTCTTTGGCGTTCGATGCGAGTTCGAGCATCTTCTTGTTGTCGATCATGAAGAACTTGGCGCTGATCGCGACAAGCTCGTGGATCCGACGATGCGGTGGAGTCGCTGTCAAGGTGGATCTGGCGAGTCGGCGATCTTGGACTTCGGGGTGGTGATTGCATGGTAGTTGCACCTCCACCTGTTTCGTCGCCACTGGCTCGCGCCCGGCAACCCTGCCGCGGCGGCGACGCGCTCGGCCGCCGTGGAGTGTCGCCGTTGGCATAGCCGATGAGACTCTGAATGGTGGCCCTCCATTCGTCGATCTTGTCCGACGTCGGAGGGTAATCTAGGAGCAGTTGAGCTCGCGCCAAAGCTTCTGCTGGAGTGGTGGGTGGCAGTGGCGGACGGCGCGAGGAGCGGGACGTGCTCGGACTTCTAAAGATGTTAGAAGGAGCAGTATCCCGTCCAGGCGACCGTGCCCCGCTCGTGCCAGCACACTGGCGTGCATGCTAGTCTTGAGCGCCCCGAGATCCACCAGCTTGGTCTTGGCCTACCATGCGTATGGCACTGCAAGTGCCATGACGCTGTTGGTCTTGCGCCTCCTGAGAGTGGCGCGGAACATGTACAGTCGCCGAGGTTTGTGCCGCCTTGTCCTTGCACCTAGCAGCATCATAAGCTTCCTTGTCAACGTCCATTCTTCCGCCGGCGTCCATTCCACCACCCGTTTGCTCGAACGGTGGCGGAAGTGACGTGGACGGAGCGGCTGCCGCCGAAGTCTTCTTCTTCGGTGGCATGTTGATGAAGGGAATGAAGATCTAGCTCGTGTGAACACCGGATCAGGTTCACACAATCTCGACGCCCCCTACCTGGCGCGCCAAAGATGTCAGGGAAACTGATCCACCCGAACGCGAACCCGAACGCGCCCGCGGCAGCTGCGGCCGCAACCTCTTCCGCCCTAGTGGTGATGCGCTGCAGCTCCTCATCGGTGGTGTCACGGGTGAGGCTCTTCTGCTTGTCAGCGCGGACCGGCACTTCTTCCAAGTTGTCGAAGAACGCTTGCACGACGTCATCCGCAGGCTCTTGCCAAGTTGGAACGATTCTGTGTGAATCGCACAACGGCATCATGGCGCGCCAAAGATGTCGGGGAAACTGATCCACGAACACCTATGGGGCCGGCGGACCGAGCCCCTTTTGGTTCGGCAGGGGGCGGAGATCACACGAAGAGCAGATCGAGGCGAAGCACACGAGCAGTTTACCCAGCTTCGGAGCTCTCCGGAGAGATAACACTCCTACTGCTGCTTGTTTGATTATCTTGTGTTCTTGCTCCAGAGAGAGAGCGTAGTGTTTTTCTGGGTTCCGAACCAGTCGAACCCCCTCTACGTTGCGCATGGGCCTCCTTTTATACGCTAAAGGGGTCACCGACAGGTGGCAACGCAGAGAAGGGTACAAATGTAAAAAGTGAGGTGGTTGGTACAGTTACTTGTACAGTGCACCCTACCTAACCCTGACGGCAGGGGACAAGGGCATTAAATGCCCGTCTGAGTCGCCCAAACAGTGCAGAAAAGGACCGTTAGGGGCGCCACCATTCGCCACGATGGCGATCTTGTCAGCTTCGCATGCCACTGCGCACCGCTAGCTGCACAGCCTCCCGCCACGCGCGCCTGGAGAGGCCCCCAGAGCGACACGTTGGTGGATGCGCTGGAGCGTGGGCACAGAGTTATCTTGTCGGGTCCGGAAGCTTGTCGCTCACCGGGCCTCGAGGTACCTTGGTTGGTCTTCCCGGCAAGCTCCTCTTGCCGGGGCCTTGTTGCCTTGCCGGAGCGCGTGGCGCGTCGCGGCAAGGTCCTTGGAGTGCCTTGGTTGGCCTTCCCAGCAAGCTCCTCTTGCCGGGGCCTTGTCTCCTGAGCTTAAATACTTTGTTCTTGAATGGCTCCAAGGGAACCACGGAGGATCTTGGCGTTCGCCCGGCAAGCCTTGCCGCGGGGTGCTGCAACTGCCCGTGCACAAGTTCGGGGTACTAGGGTACCCCTATTCTAGTACACCGACACCGGTCTAACGTCGAACGGTTTCGGTCTCTGGAAACCATGCCGGGCTGCATCTCTCCCCTCTCCTCTCAAACCAAACCGCTCTCCACAGTCCTCCTAGGCCCAGCCTACCCCTCTTTGCGCCGCGCATAGACCTCTTGTGCGCGTCCGAAACTTACCCGGACCCGACCCGAGCAGTCGTCACCATCGTGTCCGGATCATCCCCAAACATCTACAAAACGTCTCCGTTTTTCTTCTTGGGTTACCTAGCCTATTTTTTCCGTCCGTCTGATTACGATCGGAGGGACATAACTGCCCTAAACCGATTTCATCAGCTATAAATATAAGGTCCAACCCTAGATCCCAGGGTCTTGTCCCATCAATCCCACCGCGCCGCCAGTCCACCTATTTTCCTCGGGATCCCTCCTGAACCAACCCGCACCAAACCCCCGATCCAAAAAAATATCCTCTCGATCTCTCCCCACCAACCGAGGCCTCCCCTCGACCCAACCCTCCTCTGCCTCCCTGCCCGTTCTGGACCGGAGCCCGAGCAGATGAGCCCCGTCGCGCCCTCTCCTTCCTCCGTTTTTCCTCCTCTCTGTATCTCATCTCCCTCTCGTCTCTATCCCGTCTCGCAGGAAGCCCGAGGATTTGCGCTCGTCACCGCCGGCGAGCATCAGCACGCACCAGGGACATGGCGCTGCTCGTTCTTCTACAAGCCAGAGCAGAGGACCTGCAGCCCCTGCCTCGAGCACCCCGCAAGCAGCAGCAGCTCCCGTAGCTCAAGGAGGAGCCCTGCCGTCGGTGGCCACCACCAGGTTGCACCTCTCCTTCCCTTCTTCCTCCTGTTTCTTCCCCATCCCTTCTCACCGAATCTCTCTCTCCCTCTCACCAGGGAGCGCCGCCGCCCGGAGCTTCCCGAGCTCGCCGTCACCGGGAATGAGGCCCCGGGGCCAGATCTATCCTCTCCGGTCCTCTCCGCGCCCGGATCCCTCCATCCCCGGCGAGCTCTGCCTCCCTCCATCGCCGAAGCTCCGCCGGATGCCTCGCCGTTGACCCTGCCATCTGCTTCGTTCGCCTAGGCAGTGCCCAGTCTCTACTTCATCCACGCGAGGGAGACGAGCGCAGCGCTCCTGTTTCGTTGACCGAGTCCGCCCGAGCCGGCTCGCTGCTGTTTTCCCCTACACGCCTCCCTCTCCGTCTAAACCAGCCCAAGGCCACTTGGTGAGCAGTCCCAGATCCAGCGCCCACTAGTCCGGCCCAGTTCCAGTGGTTTCAGCCCAATGCATGTTTTTTCCCTGCTTGCAATTTTATCAATTATGCAGAGACTGCAGTTTTGCAGAAAGGTCCCTCATGTTCATGCATATAATAACTCTCCAACAGTGCATCATATGTAAAAACTTTAAATATAAGACTTGCTTAGAATTTTGTGTGATTTAATAATTTGCCACTTTCTCCCATGTTTAAAATGTTTAAAATGATGTTTGGTTAAATTTGCTCCTATGCCATGCTAAAATGCTTTAATTCATAACTAAATAACCGTAACTCAGAATTTAATAAACTTTATATGTAAATGGGGTAGAAAAATGTCTAGTTTAACATGGTGTACTTGTTTTGCATGTTTAACAACTCTAAAATATGGTTTAGGGCAGAACAGCACCAAATCTAAAATATGCATATGGGGATTTACCGGAATTTGTTGTTTGTTGTTCCGGCCTCATTTAAACTTGCCTAGATAGGTAGTTTTCATTTGCTTCACTTCTTGCCATGATAACAACATTTAATATTGTTGGGTACATAAACAAGATCGAACTAAATACGTTATGTGGTGTTTTGGCAATATGCAACTCTGTTGCATATTGTGCTCCACTTAATTTGTAGGGTTGCTTGTGCACTTTGCCATGCCATGCTTCATTAAACTGGACATGCATCATAATTGTTTGTGCATCATGCCATGCTTATGGGGTGGTTGTTTACCATGATTGTTTGCTTCTTTCCGGTGTGGCTTCTTCGGGTTGGTTCCGATAACGTCGCGTTTGTGAGGAACCGTTTGACTGTGTCAGTTTGTCTTCTTCATGGACTCGTTCTTCTTCCTTGCGGGATTTCAGGCAAGATGATCATACCCTCGAAATCACTTCTATCTTTGCTTGCTAGATGCTCGCTCTTTTGCTATGTCTATGCTGCGATGCCTACCCCTTGCTTATCATGCCTCCTATATTGTTGAACCAAACCACTAACCCACCTTGTCCTAGCAAACCGTTGATTGGCTATGTTACCGCTTTGCTCAGCCCGTCTTATAGCGTTGTTAGTTGCAGGTGAAGATTGAAGTTTGTTCCTTGTTGGAACATGGAGATGTTGTTCCTTGTTGGAACATGTTTACTTGTTGGGATATCACAATATCTCTTATTTAATTAATGCATCTATATACTTGGTAAAGGGTGGAAGGCTCAGCCTTATGCCTGGTGTTTTGTTCCACTCTTGCCTCCCTAGTTTCCGTCATATCGGTGTTATGTTCCCGGATTTTGCGTTCCTTACGAGGTTGGGTAATAATGGGAACCCCTTGACAGTTCGCCTTGAATAAAACTCTTCCAGCAATGCCCAACATTGGTTTTACCATTTGCCACCTAGCCTTTTCTTTTCCCTTGGGAGTCGCGCTCCTGAGGGTCATCATTATTTTACCCCCCGGGCCAGTGCTCCTCTGAGTGTTGGTCCAACCTGTCAGCTATCGGTGGCCACCAGGGGCAACTCTGGGCTGGCCTACCCGTACCTAGGACAATCTGAGTGTGCCCTGAGAAAGAGATATGTGCAGCTCCTATCGGGATTTGTCGGCACATTCGGGCGGTGTCGCTGGATTTGTTTTATTATTGTTGAAATGTCTTGTAACCGGGATTCCGAGTCAGATCAGGTCTTCCCGCTAGAAGGAATATCCTTCGTTGACCGTGAGAGCTTGTCATGGGCTAAGTTGGGACACCCCTGCAGGGATTTGAACTTTCGAAAGCCGTGCCCGCGGTTATGGGCAGATGGGAATTTGTTAACGTCCGGTTGTAGAAAACCTGAAGTTGACCTTAATTAAAATACATCAACCGCGTGTGGAACCGTGATGGTCTCTTTTCGGCAGAGTCCGGGAAGTGAACACGGTGTTGGAGTTATGCTTGACGTAGGTTGTTCTAGGATCACTTCTTGATCATAGTTTCTCGACCGCGCTTTGCCTTCTCTTCTCGCTCTCTTTTGCGAATATGATAGCCACCATATATGCTAGTCGCTTTCTGTAGCTCCACCTCATACCTTTTACCTTACCCTTAAGCTTAAATAGTCTTGATCGCGAGGGTGTGAGATTGCTGTGTCCCCGTGGCTCACAGATACTTCCAAAACCAGCTTGCAGGTGCCGATGAGTCCGTGCAGATGACGCAACCAAGCTCAGGAGGAGCTCGATGAAGATCTTGTCCTTTGTGTTGTTTCGTTCTAGTTGATCAGTAGTGGAGCCCAGTTGGGGTCGATCGGGGACCTTTGTCGCATTTGGGGTTCTTCTTTTATTTTGGTTCCGTAGTCGGACCTTGATTGTTTTGGATGTTGTAATGCTTTATTCATGTAATTATGTGAAGTGGCGATTGTAAGCCAACTATGTATCTGTTTCCCTTATATATTACATTGGTTGTGTGAAGATTACCTCACTTGCGACATTGCTTTCAATGCGGTTATGCCTCTAAGTCGTGCTTCGACACGTGGGAGATATAGCCGCATCGAGGGCGTTACAAGTTGGTAATCAGAGCCTTCCCCGACCTTAGGAGCCCCATTGCTTGATCGTTATTAGCGGCCGAGTTGAGTCTAGAAAAATGTTTTGAGTCATTTAGGAAATATATATCGGAGAGTTTAGGAATTCTTTTTTACTTCCCAGTCCCTTCATCGCTCTGGTAAGGCATCCTGACGTAGAGTTTTGACTCTTCTCTCCTCAAATTTCACAAAAAAATTAGGATCACGCAGGTATCTTGGAATCATTCCAATGGTTTTGTGACGAGAACATTGTCTTGGTGCCTCCTGTCAGGGGTTTTGTGGAAGTGTCCCGGGGAGTTGAGTTCCGAGGTGTTGTCGTCACAATTTTATCGTTGTAGTTCTGGAATACCTGAGTTTAGTACGCCGACATCGAAAATCTCTTTTATGTAGTTCGTTGGTGAGATAACCTCGACGCCACCCAGTACTGGGGCGGGAGTTCGGGAGTATTGCCATAACTCGTATAACGGATGCTTTTCGAAGGTTGAGGTAGATGATTTCCGAAGGTTTCTTGGTTATGTGTTGAAGGATGGATACAGCTGGATGTAGGATTTGCTAGTTTTGGGTGACATATTATGCTTCCCCTGTATCCCCAACACCTGACTGCATAACCGGAAAGGTTCGGGAGTTTCATAAGTGGGAATTCAAGTAGCTCTTAGGATTTCTTTCCGACAGATGTATGATTTGAAATTGGGGTTCGACGTCTAGTGGTCCGCCTATCCACGGTCGGTTTCACAGTGGTCTCGTTGTGTCTTAAAGAGTCCTTGGCTATGCCGACTCGGGGACGCTTCGTATGTCATGTGCACTGCCTTGTACATGATGGTGTTGTACGATCGAGCCCGTGTAGGTCTCACCACAAAAATTTCAGACGAAATCTCTCTCATATGTTTGTTCCGTCTTATTCTGCAAGCCAATCCTTTGTTTTGTTTTGAGTTGTGGTATTCGAGTTGCTTCAATGTCAAGTGTTGATTCCATACATTCCCCAAATGGTGTTCTCATACTCCGATGTGGATACCAATCCTTCTTGATCATCAAGATTGTCTTCTCAATCCTTTTCACCGGCGTGTTTTCTCTTCAAGTGGATCCGATCATTTCAACAACAGCAAGATCAATTATCATTTCTTCTCAACGGTGTTCGTTTCATTCTCAACAGTGTTTTCCCACCCTCCCTCCCTTTGTTTTTCTCCAAGGATTCAGATTTCTTGATCAAGTATCCATCTTATTGATGTGAAGTCTATCCATCCTTTTCCTTCAATGTTCTTATCCGGTGATTCTTATGAAGATACTAACGGAGCCTCAATTTCATCTTTCTTCATTCTTTTCTTCTCCAGTGGATTCAATTCAAGCTTTGCCAATTATATCCTTTCCTCGTTGCAAATACCTTCTCATGCCGGTGCACCTCATATTCAGTCATTTCTCGCTATTCAATTGTTCCGGAGTGCTCAAGATATCTCGAAGATTCGTGTTTTCCACTCTGCATTCATTCAAGATCTTTCGAGGTTGTTATCTCATTCAAGTCATTTAATTCAACCGGTGCAACCTCTCTTTGAAATCATTCAACGGTGTTTCTTTTGAGTGGGCCCTAACCCACAGGTCTTTTCCTAGGATCTTACCTGACTCTTCTTATTTTCCCGGAGCTATCCTCAAATTTCTTTTCGAAGTTTGACGTAAGAATGATTCATCATCAATCATATGTATTTCTCCAAGATCTTTCAAATTCTTTTCATCGTTGGCTCAACCTTTCCATTCTTCATTCCGGAGTGTCTCTACAATTATTGGTGGTGTTTCTCGTCGTCATTCTCAGATATTGAAGACCGAAGAAGAGTTTCTCTTTAATCTTGCTCCATTCTCTTCAAGATTCATGATTCTAGCTTGTTGCCATCCTCTCATAATTATTTTCGATTGTGAGAATCCTTTTCACCCATCAGGAGATATTCAAGGGTATTTTTGGTTCGATTATCCGGAGCCCATCATTTCAGAAGACTTGTTCATTCTCAGTTTTCAGCTCTCATACTCTAAATCATAGCGGTGTCTAAATCAAGGATTCTCTAATCAGCTCGTAATCTTTTCGTTCTCATGGGTCTAAATTCTCTCAAGCATCTTCATTCATTTTCTAATTCTTCCCGGTGTTTTCTTTATCTTCTCATCGTTCATTTTAATTCTTATGGTGGTTCGTTCAAGAGTTCTCGTCATTCGTTATCATATCAATTTATTCGTTGTTTTCAATCCTACCGGTGATCCGTTGAAGACCTTCCCAAGTTTATGTTATATCTCTCTTAAATTTTTTTTGCTACGAGAATAAGTAGTATGTCAAATCCGTTGCTTGTCATCAATCTAAATTGGTGAAGGATACGCGTAACATAATTCTTATTCTTGTTCATCCAAGTGATTAATTCCCTATTCTGGAGGTTCATAAAAAATTCTTGGGTTCAATAGCTCATCTTTCTTTTCCCGGAGTTCCTAGCTCTCGCAATTACATCACCACGGAGATCCATTAAATCATTACAAGGTTTCACATTGTGTTTCCAACTTCTCTTTCTTTTCATTATCCTTGTGTTTTCCGGAGTTCTTCATGGAGGCTCAACATGATGGTTCATCAAGGATTAGTTCCTTCTCGAAGTGTTCATCAAGATTCTTTCTGAGGAGCTCAAGTTTTCTTCATCTTGCTATCCGGAGTGCAATTCTTTCAACCGTATCATTGGAGCTGGCATTATATCATTCTTGATAATTTGAGTTCATGTTTCATGATTCACATGTTGTTAAGAATGAGGTATTTCAAATCCACCAACCTCTTCGTTGGAGTTATCTGGTGTCATGTTTCACCTAAAACTTTTCCCTAAGGATTGTTGCTATTGATGGTGCTTATAAATGACCCAAGTTCTTCTTTTATCCTTCCGGTGAATAAGCTTTCTCGTCTCCTTGTTCATATCAATCCAATTCTTCTTCCCGTGAGTGGCAGGTTGTCACCTCATAATCTGAGATGTATTCCATAAGACCATATCAAGATTACTCTTTTCGTTGTTGGTTTTCCAACAATTCCGTTCGACCCTTCTCCTAAAAGATGCCTTGTCAAGCTCTTTTGTGACAGAACTTGGCATTTTCTTCTCCATTCTTTTCTCTCAATTACCTATCTTCTATTCTTTTGTTCCGGAGGCATTGTGATGTTGCTCTCTTCTACCCATCTTCTTGTTTTGTCATGATAGTGTTCTTTTCTTTGCTTATCCATTCAACCGGAGTGTCGTGTTTTCTTTCGAGCTCTCTCATCTTATCAAATTTTGCATCCCTTCTCAGACGGAGTGCTGTCCAAATTATATCATTCTTAATCCTTCTCTATCTTGACTTAACCGGAGTGGTTTCAATATATATCTTGCCCTCCAACCTCAAGGTTTTTCGCAATGTTCTTTGTCCCTCTTTTCTAACGAAGTGTTTTCGACCTTGTTCACCTTCGTTGTATTCTTTTCTCGAATTTGTTCAACCTCTCAAGGTTCTTTGGTTTCACTCGTTTGTCAAAGAAGCAACTTAGTTTTACCTCTTCTCTATCTCTTCCGTTTTCTCTCCGGTGCCATTCTAGATCTCGGGACGAGATCCTCTCGTAGTGGTGGAGTGTTGTGACGCCCCGAGACCGATGTGCCAGTTGTCCTCCAGTTTTTCGTTGTTGTTGCTTTGTCATTTGCTTGCATGTCGCATCTTGTCATGTCATCATGTGCATTGCATCATCATGTTTTCAAAACTTGCATCCGTCCCGGTCTCCTCGTTCCGTCCGTTATCCGTTCTGAGCCCAGACACACTTGCACGCGCCCGCGGCATGTCCGAGATATTATTTTATAAGTGGCCGAAAAATGTTCTCGGAATGGGATGAAAGTTGGCGTGCGGTGTTGTTTTGTTGTTAGTAGGCCGCCTGCCAAGTTTCATCGCATTAGGAGTCTGTTTGACACCCCAACGGATAACTATAGCGGCAGTATAGCCGGTCTAACGTCGAACGGTTTTGGTCTCCGGAAACCGTGCCGGGCTGCATCTCTCCCCTCTCCTCTCAGACCAAACCGCTCTCCACAGTCCTCCTAGGCCCAGCCTAGCCCTCTTTGCGCCGCGCATAGACCTCTCATGCGCGTTCGAAACTTACCCGGACCCGACCCGAGCATTCGTCACCGTCGTGTCCGGATCATCCCCAAACATCTACAAAACGTCTCCGTTTTTTTGGGTTACCTAGCCTATTTTTTCCGTCCGTCCGATTACGATTGGGGGGACATAACCGCCCTAAACCGATTTCATCAGCTATAAATATAAGGTCCAACCCTAGATATTAGGGTCTTGTCCCATCAATCCCACCACGCCGCCACTCCACCTGTTTTCCTCGGGATCCCTCCCGGACCAACCCGCACCAAACCCCCGATCCAAAAAAATATCCTCTCGATCTCTCCCCACCAACCGAGGCCTCCCCTCAACCCAACCCTCCTCTGCCTCCCTGCCCGTTCTGGATCGGAGCCCGAGCAGATGAGCCCCGTCACGCCCTCTCCTTTCTCCGTTTTTCCTCCTCTCTGTATCTCATCTCTCTCTCTCGTCTCTGTCCCATCTCGCAGGAAGCCCAAGGATTTGCGCTCGTCACCGCCGGCGAGCATCAGCATGCACCAGGGACATGGCGCTGCTCGTTCTTCTACAAGCCAGAGTAGAGGACCTGCAGCCCCTGCCTCGAGCACCCCCGCAAGCAGCAGCAGCTCCCGCAGCTCAAGGAGGAGCCCTGCCGTCGGTGGCCACCACCAGGCTGCACCTCTCCTTCCCTTCTTCCTCCTGTTTCTTCCCCCTCCCTTCTCACCGAATCTCTCTCTCCCTCTCACCAGGGAGCGCCGCTGCCCGGAGCTTCCCGAGCTCGCCGTCACCGGGAATGAGGCCCCGGGGCCAGATCTATCCTCCCCGGTCCTCTCCGCGCCCGGATCCCTCCATCCCAGGCGAGCTCTGCCTCCCTCAATCGCCGGAGCTCCGCCGGATGCCTCGCCGTTGACCTTGCCATCTGCTTCGTTCGCCTCGGCAGCGCCTAGTCTCTGCTTCATCCACGCGAGGGAGACGAGCGCAGCGCTCCTGTTTCGTTGACCGAGTCCGCCCGAGCCGGCCCGCTGCTGTTTTCCCCTGTAGGCCTCCCTCTCCGTCTAAACCGGCCCAAGGACACCTGGTGAGCAGTCCCAGATCCAGCGCCCACTAGTCCGGCCCAGTTCAAGTGGTTTCGGCCCAATGCATGTTTTTTCCCTGCCTGCAATTTTATCAATTATGCAGAGACTGCATTTTTGCATAAAGGTCCCTCATGTTCATGCATATAATAACTCTCCAACGGTGCATCATATGTAAAAACTTTAAATATGAGACTTTCTTAGAATTTTGTGTGGTTTAATAATTTGCCACTTTCTCCCATGTTTAAAATGTTTAAAATGATGTTTGGTTAAATTTGCTCCCATGCCATGCTAAAATGCTTTAATTCATAACTAAATAACCGTAACTCGGAATTTAATAAACTTTATATGTAAATGGGGTAGAAAAATGTCTAGTTTAACATGGTGTACTTGTTTTGCATGTTTAACAACTCTAAAATATGGTTTAGGGCAGAACAGCACCAAATCTAAAATATGCATATGGGGATTTACCGGAATTTGTTGTTTGTTGTTCCGGCCTCATTTAAACTTGCCTAGATAGGTAGTTTTCATTTGCTTCACTTCTTGCCATGCTAAAAACATTTAATATTGTTGGGTACATAAACAAGATCGAACTAAATACGTTATGTGGTGTTTTGGCAATATGCAACTCCATTGCATATTGTGCTCCACTTAATTTGTAGGGTTGCTTGTGCACTTTGCCATGCCATGCTTCATTAAACCGGACATGCATCATAATTGTTTGTGCATCATGCCATGCTTATGGGGTGGTTGTTTACCATGATTGTTTGCTTCTTTCTGGTGTGGCTTCTTCGGGTTGGTTCCGATAACGTCGCGTTTGTGAGGAACCATTTGACTACGTCAGTTTGTCTTCTTCATGGACTCGTTCTTCTTCCTTGCGGGATTTTAGGCAAGATGATCATACCCTCGAAATCACTTCTATCTTTGCTTGCTAGATGCTCGCTCTTTTGCTATGCCTATGCTGCGATGCCTACCCCTTGCTTATCATGCCTCCTATATTGTTGAACCAAGCCTCTAACCCACCTTGTCCTAGCAAACCGTTGATTGGCTATGTTACCGCTTTGCTCAGCCCATCTTAGAGCGTTGTTAGTTGCAGGTGAAGATTGAAGTTTGTTCCTTGTTGGAACATGGAGATGTTGTTCCTTGTTGGAACATGTTTACTTGTTGGGATATCACAATATCTCTTATTTAATTAATGCATCTATATACTTGGTAAAGGGTGGAAGGCTCAGCCTTATGCCTTGTGTTTTGTTCCACTCTTGCCTCCCTAGTTTCCGTCATATCGGTGTTATGTTCCCGGATTTTGCGTTCCTTACGCGGTTGGGTAATAATGGGAACCCCTTGACAGTTCGCCTTGAATAAAACTCTTCCAGCAATGCCCAACATTGGTTTTACCATTTGCCACCTAGCCTTTTCTTTTCCCTTGGGAGTCGCGCTCTTGAGGGTCCTCATTATTTTACCCCCCCCCCCCGGGCCAGTGCTCCTCTAAGTGTTGGTCCAACCTGTCAGCTACCGGTGGCCACCAGGGGCAACTCTGGGCTGGCCTACCCGTACCTAGGACAATCTGAGTGTGCCCTGAGAAAGAGATATGTGCAGCTCCTATCGGGATTTGTCGGCACATTCTGGCGGTGTTGCTGGATTTGTTTTATTATTGTCGAAATGTCTTGTAACCGGGATTCCGAGTCTGATCGGGTCTTCCCGCTAGAAGGAATATCCTTCGTTGACCGTGAGAGCTTGTCATGGGCTAAGTTGGGACACCCCTGCAGGGATTTGAACTTTCGAAAGACGTGCCCGTGGTTATGGGCAGATGGGAATTTGTTAACGTCCGGTTGTAGAAAACCTGAAGTTGACCTTAATTAAAATACATCAACCGCGTGTGTAACCATGATGGTCTCTTTCCAGCGGAGTCCGGGAAGTGAACACGGTGTTGGAGTTATGCTTGACGTAGGTTGTTCTAGGATCACTTCTTGATCATAGTTTCTCAACCGCGCTTTGCCTTCTCTTGTCGCTCTCTTTTGCGAATATGTTAGCCACCATATATGCTAGTCGCTTGCTGCAGCTCCACCTCATACGTTTTACCTTACCCTTAAGCTTAAATAGTCTTGATCGCGAGGGTGTGAGATTGCTGAGTCCCCGTGGCTCACAAATACTTCCAAAACCAGCTTGCAGGTGCCGACAAGTCCATGCAGATGACGCAACCAAGCTCAGGAGGAGCTCGATGAAGATCTTGTCCTTTGTATTGTTTCATTCTAGTTGATCAGTAGTGGAGCCCAGATTGGGGTCGATCGGGGACCTTTGTCGCATTTGGGGTTCTTCTTTTATTTTGGTTCCGTAGTCGGACCTTGATTGTTTTGGATGTTGTAATGCTTTATTCATGTAATTGTGTGAAGTGGCGATTGTAAGCAAACTATGTATCTCTTTCCCTTATATATTACATGGGTTGTGTGAAGATTACCTCACTTGCGACATTGCTTTCAATGCGGTTATGCCTCTAAGTCGTGCTTCGACACGTGGGAGATATAGCCGCATCGAGGGCGTTACAAGCTCCTATCGTGATTTGTCGGCACATTCGGGCGGTGTTGCTAGATTTGTTTTAACTTGTCGAAGTGTCTTGAAGAACCAAGGTACCGAGTCTGATCAGAACGTCTCGAGAGAAGTTCTATTCCTTCGTTGACCGTGAGAGCTTGTCATGGGCTAAGTTGGGACCCCCTGCAGGGATTGAACTTTCAAAAGCCGTGCCCGCGGTTATGGGCAAATGGGAATTTGTTAATGTCCGGTTGTAGATAACTTGAACCTTAACTTAATTAAAATAAATCAACTGTGTGAGTTACCGTGATGGTCTCTTCTCGGCGGAGTCCAGGAAGTGAACACGGTGTTGGAGTAATGCTTGCCGCAGGATTGCCCTCTTTAGGTATGCGTTCACACTTTGCCTTCTCTCCTCGCTCTCTTTTGCGAACAGGATAGCCACCATATATGCTAGTCCCTTGCTGCAGCTCCACATATATTAACCTTGCCTTACCTATAAGCTTAAATAGTCTTGATCGCGAGGATGCGAGATTGCTGAGTCCCTGTGGCTCACAGATTACTATTACACCAGATGCAGGGCCTGATGATTCTGCTCCAGATGGCGCGCTCGAGCTCAAGTGGGAGTTCGACGAGGACTCTCAACGTTACTATGTTTCTTTCCCTGATGATCAGTAGTGGTGCCCAGTCGGGGTGATCGGGACCGTGTCGCTTGTTGGGTTATCTTTTATTTTGGCGCCGTAGTCGGGCCATGAGTGTTTGAATGATGTAATGTTATTTATGTACTTTGTGTGACGTGGCGAGTGTAAGCCAACTATGTTACTTATTCCCTTATTATGTATTACATGGATGTTGTGATGATTGCCTAACTTGCGACATTGCTTTCAATGCGGTTATGCCTCTAAGTCGTGCCTCGACACATGGGAGATATAGCCGCATCGAGGGCGTTACAGCATCACATCAAGATTATGCCGCAGATCCAAATCTTTCCAATACTCCAAGTCCCACAAGTGGACCTATGGGTAAACAATAATCTCTCTTCTACCCTGCCACGCTTCCTTTTCCCGCTACCATTACTAGGATGGTTTCCTGGTGCAATATGCCTGACCTTCTCTAATTCCACTTGCAACTCATCGGCGGTGAGCCTCTTTGGCGCATCACGGTTTTCATGCTTTGCATTGAACACATGTCTTCGGTATTTTATAGGATGCGGCTTGTCCTTGGCAAGGAAACGGCGGTGTCCAATGTAACAGATCTTGCTAAGTATTGCGTATGACAGCGGATTCCTGTCACAGAGAACACATGCATTGTAACCATGTGTCGTTCGCCCTGACATAGTGCCCAAAGCCGGATAATCATGGACGCACCAAATTATAACAGCACGCAGAAAGAAATCAGCTGGTGGGCTGCTATATAGCTCTCGAGTGAGAACACCCTTCCATAGCTGTTGAAGTTCCTCCAAAAGAGGCTCCATGAACAAATCAAAATCCTTTCCAGGACTTTTTGGACCTGGAATGAGCAAGGCCATCATGTAGTTTGATTCTTTGGTACAGACATTTGGAGGCATGTTGTAAGGGATAACAAGCACTGGCCACATGCTATATGTGGCGCTCTGGTGGCCAAATGGGTTAAATCCATCTGAAGCTAAGCCAAGTCTAATGTTTCTCGGGTCAGCAACAAACTCTTTGTGTTTATCATTGAAGATTTTCCACTCACTACCATGAGATGGATGGCTCATTACATTCTGATCTCTGTACTCCTGGTTCCTAGAATGCCACCGTACATCCTCTCTTGTTTCAGCATCATGAAACAACCTCTGCAATCTTGGTGTAATTGGAAAATGTCTCAGAACATTATGAGGAATCCCCTTCACAGCATCACCATCTTTCCATCTTGATGATTTGCATTTCGGGCATTCACTTAAGTTGGCATAATCCTTTCGGAACATAACACAATTATTCTTACAAACATGGATCATATCATATCCAGTTCCTACTGCACGAAGGAAATTCTTCATTTTACTATAGGTGTGTGGCAGCTCAGACGCATCTGGGAAAGATTCGCGGAAAGCAGCCAACATCACATCGAATGATTTATTGGTCATCCGCTCAGATGTCTTCACCTGAAGAAAGGTGACCATAGCTGAGAATACTGACAGCTTATTTCCTCGGGTGACAGCAACATTGCATTGTTCCAACATGTGGGCCCACCGTTTTTCTTTTGCAGGTGAAAGTTCACGGAATGCACGAGCATTTTGTAGCATTGTTTCAATGTTGGTCAAACTCACTGGCTCCGCCACCACCACCTCCTCCTCCTCTTCCACCTGAGCATCAGGCAGATCAAGATGGTGATCTGCTGCTTCCATGTAGTCAATAACATTGACGTTCACAGCTTCACCATGATGAACCCACCTAGTATATGTGACCGACATCCCATACAAGTGTAGATGATTTTGCGCAGTTGACTGGGGTCTTGTAACTGAATTCATACAACTGCTACACGGGCAGAGCACATCTGATTTCGGATCACCGTACTCAGCTCTGATAAAGTTCATGAAGTTTTCGATCCCCTCGACATATGCAGCGGAGAATCATCGAGCATAAGTTATCCAAGTCCTGTCCATCTGTTAGACATACAAATTAGTTCTTCTACTAGATATTACAGGAAAAAACATATATGCTTTTTTATGAAGTCCAGAAAAAAATACCTAGGTCGATGTCTAAAGCTATGGCAAGATATTTGGACGAGCAGATCAAAGTAACAAAATATATGTAAAGCTAATTCAACAAACAGATTTGAGTGCCAAATTATGGCAGGCTATTTTAGCAGTCAATGAGGCCGAGCACACAGCCATCGAACTATCGAAGGCCATCGCAGCAACAAAGATCAAGTATAAAATGGTGTAGAGCTATTGATTGGCTACTAGACCATGGCAATCTATGCCACAATAAATATATGGCAGGATATTTTAGCAACTAATTGGCCTTGGCATGCCATCTCAGCTAAGCAGATTGAGTGCAAAACAGGGCAAGGAAGCTTCTTAAGCAGAGCATATTGACAATAAACTACTTCGGCAAACAGTGAGATTAACAGCGTCTATCAGCTAACATTCAGCGCTACACCGACATGAACGGGGCCTCAGTCTAGAATGCGCGTACCGTGGGAGAAGCTGACCGCCGTGCGTCTCCACACGAACGTCGCCAGCGGTGGTGGTGCTGACCACCGTGCGCCTCCACAAGAACGTAGCCAGAGGTGGCGGCATGGCTAGAGGACGACAGTCTACAAGAGCGTACTATGGGAGTGAGAGGATCGCCGAACCGCGGCGCCGATGTATCGGCGCGGCGGGGAGGGCAGCTTTGGCAGAGCG
>NC_041386.1:495432310-495551940 GCF_002162155.2 Triticum dicoccoides | reverse complement strand
GGGGAGGATTTTCGCGTGGTGGGCGGGGGGAGTTTGGCGCATGGTCGGTTTCTCCAAGTGCAGTCCCACGTGTCAGTGTAGAGGCAAGCCGAAGCGCGTTCCGTTTGCGTGAGCCGTGTGCAGGACCGAATGTGTGTGGGGTGCAATGCGACCGCGACAGGAGTGCTGTGAGTGTACCACATTTTTCCCTTTTAAACTAGGTCCTTCGCCCCCTCAAAAAAATATGTTGCTTCGCGTGATCCATCGATACTACTACTAGTAATCCGGCAATCCCGACTTAAACGGCGCGGCCAGGTCTTTTCCCGCGCGATATGCTGGGAGGTTGGCTTAGTTGGGTTTTTAGGACGAGTAATGCTACACCTACGTAATCCCAGTTATGTAATTAACGTAATGTGAAATGTGTGAGCTATTGATTGTAGATTGGGGGGAGGGAGGGGCCCACCACCATGAAAATCAGGGGAGGAGAGAGAGGCAATTTACGTTAACCCTTTCATAGGTTCCCGTAGATGTAGAAAGATGTGTCCGATCCTGCAATATAGGTCATCCGATCTATATCTAACGGATAGGAAGGAAACTATGACAATTTACCCGCACTCCTCTCCACATTTGCCGATAAGGCATTCCCTCGTTCATCCTTTTCTCCCACAAGATCTTGATCTTCCGTGCAACGCACGGGCATCTTGCTAGTACTCCTACAATATGTTTATTATTGTGAAAGTTCATATACACCGACCAAGATTAATGCAAACACGACAGATTTTCATTACATTTTGAACTTTTATAGGACAAAAAAATAAAAGAAACCCGACCCTAAACCTATTCTACGGCGGCGACCGACGTCCGCCATTTGTGATCTCCATGTACGGGGGCGGGGTTCAAGGCCCGTGAAGTGAAGGTGTGGTCTCCGGCGAGGAAAAGTAGAACACGGGAGACGGACCGGCCAGTTGGCACACCATGCCCTACCGCCTCCCATGCCCTACTCATCCTCGGAGGAGTCCCCAACCTCGGCGGTGCCAGACGTTGGACGGTGGCAAGTAGGACGCGTGGCTGACGGTGCTCCCATCGTCGACCGCCAGCGTGGCCACCGCTTGTGCGGCAACTTGAGCGAGGGCGGCGACCTCGAGCTCCATCCCCGAAGACAAGCTCTCCCGCAGAGCGTTCGCGCTTGCGGTCATGGCGGATGTGGTTCCAGGTAGGAGGACGATGCGCTATGGTGTGGAGGTTAGCTGTGCGTTGCCGCTTTAAGTAGCGCATTCCAGTGAGGCCAAGCGTCCGGGTGCTTCATTAAGTCGCTGGAGTTGGTTCTGAGGGCACCGAGCCTCTTAATGACGACATACGAACGGATGGCATGAATGCGGGTAGCTGGCGCCGGCTGGGAACGCACCGCGTGACGGCGCGAGGGGCGAGGGTTTTGGTGTGCCAGGGTAGTCAGCTGCGGTCATGGCAATGTTGGAGATGCCCTTTGCTCACATGCGATCCCTGCATGTCATTGAAAAAGGAAGACGACCCGGCATGGTCTCAGGTCCAGAGGATGCAGTTGGCCGCGCTACACCACTCCGCGGACGCGTCGCGGCGCCCCGTGCATCCTCGACGAGCCAGGTGTTGGGATGTGTTTGGATTGTGGCCAAAGTGCACCTTGCCAAAATTTTGGTCATGACCAAAAGATTGGTCTTTGTTTGGATGGTTGCCATTTTTTGGCATGCCAATGGACTCTAGCCAACTCTAGTTCATTTTTCTTGCCAATGTCGGCCAAATCATGGGCAACCAATACCTCAACCAAAATTTTGGTCATGACCCAAAGATTGGTCTTTGTTTGGATGGTTGCCATTTCTTTGGCATGCCAATGAACTCTAGCCAACTCAAGTTCATTTTTCTTGCCAATGTCGGCCAAATCATGGGCAACCAATACCTCAACCAAAATTTTGGCTACCCAATGCTTTGATGGGGCAACCTTGGGCACAAACCAAACATACCGTTGGTCGTGCCACAACACTAATGCCACCCTTAGCAAACTGAAACCGACTGTTTCTAGTGACGATATGAGTGTGTCGCTCACCGCAGTCGTTGTGTCCAGAGGCGGTGCTGGAGCTGCGCCCCGTTGTTGGCCCCAATGACCCACATGAATGGTTATCGGTGGCGAGGAGGTCGTGGGCCAGCTCCTCCATTGGACTAGTCTGCGCTACGTCATCCCAACGGGTGTGCCCCACATGTCTGTTTCCCTGTTTTCCCGGCCATATTCGAGCGTCAGTGCTCCGCGTTGCGCATTAGGCCTTTCACTATGTAGGCCAAGCGAGACAACTTATTGTTTATTTGAGCCATTCAATTATAATCATGTGGCGTTTGCTTATTTCTCATTCCTCTCCAACCCTCTTCTCCAACGATCATGTCGCCCTCCAGTCGAGTCCATCCTCCCGCATGCCTCATTTGAACATTCCGCCGAGTATCATTCGCATGTACCCACCCTAGTCCTCTTTCAATAGATATCCGGACCCGAGATGAAATCGAGAGGGAACGAGTGGGGGCACGTGATACCTAAGGCGGATTCAAAATTTTGAACCAGTGACCATAGTGAAGGAAATATGCCCTATAGGCAATAATAAAGTTATTATTTATTTCCTTATATCATGATAAATGTTTATTATTCATGCTAGAATTGTATTAACCGAAAACATAATACTTGTGTGAATACATAGACAAACAAAGTGTCACTAGTATGCCTCTACTTGACTAGCTCGTTAATCGAAGATGGTTATGTTTCCTAACCATGGACAAAGAGTTGTTATTTGATTAACGGGATCACATCATTAGGTGAATGTTCTGATTAACATGACCCATTCCATTAGCTTAGCACCCGATCGTTTAGTATGTTGCTATTGCTTTCTTCATGACTTATACATGTTCCTATGACTATGAGATTATGCAACTCCCGTTTGCCGGAGGAACACTTTGTGTGCTACCAAACATCACAACGTAACGGGGTGATTATAAAGGTGCTCTACAGGTGTCTCCAAAGGTACATGTTGGGTTGGCGTATTTCGAGATTAGGATTTGTCACTCCGATTGTCGGAGAGGTATCTCTGGGCCCTCTCGGTAATGCACATCACATAAGCCTTGCAAGCATTGCAACTAATGAGTTAGTTGCGAGATGATGTATTATGAAACGAGTAAAGAGACTTGCCGGTAATGAGATTGAACTAGGTATTGAGATACCGACGATCGAATCTTGGGCAAGTAACATACCGATGACAAAGGGAACAACGTATGTTGTTATGCGGTCTGACCGATAAAAATCTTCATAGAATATGTAGGAGCCAATATGAGCATCCAGGTTCTGCTATTGGTTATTGACTGGAGACGTGTCTCGGTCATGTCTACATTGTTCTCGAACCCGTAGGGTCCGCACGCTTAAGGTTTCAATGACAGTTATATTATGAGTTTATGAGTTTTGATGTACCGAAGGAGTTCGGAGTCCCGGATGAGATCGGGGACATGACGAGGAGTCTCGAAATGGTCGAGACGTAAAGATCGATATATTGGACGATTATATTCGGACATTGGAAAGGTTCCGAGTGATTCGGGTATTTTTCGGAGTACCGGGTAGTTACGGGAGAAGCAATGGGCCTTGATGGGCTTTAGTGGGAAGAGAAGAAAGGGCCAAGGGGCTGCTGCGCCCCCCCTCCCCTCTGGTCCAAATTGGACTAGGGAAAAGGGGGCCGGCCACCTTTCCTTCTCCCTTCCTCCCCTCTTGGTGGACTCCTACTAGGACTTGGAGTCCTAGTAGGACTCCACATCCTGGCCGCACCAATTGCCTTGGCCGGCCTCCTCCTCCTCCATCCTTTATATACTGAGGCAAGGGGCACCCCATGAACAGAAGATGATCCGTGTGATCATATTCTTAGCCGTGTGCGGTGCCCCCCTCCACCATAGTCCTCGATAATATTGTAGCGGTGCTTAGGCGAAGCCCTGCGACGGTAGTGCATCAAGATTGTCACCACGCCGTCGTGCTGACGGAACTCTTCCCCGACACTTTGCTGGATCGGAGTCCGGGGATCGTCATCAAGCTGAACGTGTGCTAGAACTCGGAGGTGCCGTAGTTTCGGTGCTTGATCGGTTGGGCCGTGGAGACGTACGACTACATCAACCAAACGCTTCCGTTGTCGATCTACAAGGGTACGTAGATCACACTCTCCCCTCTCGTTGCTATGCATCACCATGATCTTGCGTGTGCGTAGGGATTTTTTTGAAATTAATACATTCCCCAACAGCGGCATCCGAGCCTAGGTTTTATATGTTGATGTTATATGCACGAGTAGAACACAAGTGAGTTGTGGGCGATATAAGTCATACTGCTTACCAGCATGTCATACTTTGGTTCGGCGGTATTGTTGGACGAAGCGGCCCGGACCGACATTACGCGTACGCTTACGCGAGACTGGTGGTGGCTTGCGGGTGACAGTTTCTCCAACTTTAGTTGAACCGAGTGTGGCTACGCCCGGTCCTTGCGAAGGTTAAAACAGCACCAACTTGACAAACTATCGTTGTGGTTTTGATGCGTAGGTAAGATTGGTTCTTGCTTAAGCCCGTAGCAGCCACGTAAAACTTGCAACAACAAAGTAGAGGACGTCTAACTTGTTTTCGCAGGGCATGTTGTGATGTGATATGGTCAAGACATGATGCTAAATTTTATTGTATGAGATGATCATGTTTTGTAACCGAGTTATCGGCAACTGGCAGGAGCCATATGGTTGTCGCTTTATTGTATGCAATGCAATCGCGCTGTAATGCTTTACTTTATCACTAAGCGGTAGCGATAGTCGTGGAAGCATAAGACTGGCGAGACGACAACGATACTACGATGGAGATCAAGGTGTCGCGCCGGTGACGATGGTGATCACGACGGTGCTTCGAAGATGGAGATCACAAGCACAAGATGATGATGGCCATATCATATCACTTATATTGATCGCATGTGATGTTTATCTTTTATGCATCTTATCTTGCTTTGATTGACGGTAACATTATAAGATGATCTCTCACTAATTATCAAGAAGTGTTCTCCCCGAGTATGCACCGTTGCGAAAGTTCTTCGTGTTGAGACACCACGTGATGATCGGGTGTGATAGGCTCTACGTTCAAATACAACGGGTGCAAAACAGTTGCACACGCAGAATACTCAGGTTATACTTGACGAGCCAAGCATATACAGATATGGCTTCGGAACACGGAGACCGAAAGGTCGAGCGTGAATCATATAGCAGATATGATCAACATAGCGATGATCACCAATGAAACTACTCCATCTCACGTGATGATCGGACATGGTTTACTTGATTTGGATCACGTAATCACTTAGATGATTAGAGGGATGTCTATCTAAGTGGGAGTTCTTAAGTAATATGATTAATTGAACTTAAATTTATCATGAACTTAGTCCTGGTAGTATTTTGCAAATTATGTTGTAGATCAATAGCTCGCGTTGTTGCTTCCCTGTGTTTATTTTGATATGTTCCTAGAGAAAATTGTGTTGAAAGATGTTAGTAGCAATGATGCAGATTGGATCCGTGATCTGAGGTTTATCCTCATTGCTGCATAGAAGAATTATGTCCTTGATGCACCACTAGGTGACAGACCTATTACAGGAGCAGATGCAGACGTTATGAACGTTTGGCTAGCTCAATATGATGACTACTTGATAGTTTAGTGCACCATGCTTAATGGCTTAGAATCGGGACTTCAAAGACGTTTTGAACATCATGGAGCATATGAGATGTTCTAGGAGTTGAAGTTAATATTTCAAGCAAATACCCGAGTTGAGAGATATGAAGTCTCCAACAAGTTCTATAGCTAAAAGATGGAGGAGAATCGCTCAACTAGTGAGCATGTGCTCAGATTGTCTGAGTACTACAATCGCTTGAATCAAGTGGGAGTTAATCTTCCAGATAAGATAGTGATTGAAAGAATTCTCTAGTCACCATCACCAAGTTAGTAGAACTTTGTGATGAACTATGATATGCAAGGGATAACGGAAACGATTCCCAAGCTCTTCGTAATGCGGAAATTGACGAAGGCAGAAATCAAGAAAAACATCAAGTGTTGATGGTAGACAAGACCACTAGTTTCAAGAAAAGGGCAGAGGGAAGAAGGGGAACTTCAAGAAGAACAGCAAGCAAGTTGCTGCTCAAGTGAAGAAACCCAAGTCTGGTCCTAAGCCTGAGACTAAGTGTTTCTACTGCAAAGGGACTGGTCACTGGAAGCGGAACTACCCCAAGTGATTGGCAGATAAGAAGGATGACAAAGTGAACATAAGTATATTTGATATACATGTTATTGATATGTACTTTACTAGTGTTTATAGCAACCCCTCAGTATTTGATACTAGTTCAGTTGCTAAGATTAGTAACTCAAAACGGGAGTTGCAGAATAAACAGAGACTAGTTAAGGGTGAAGTGACGATGTGTGTTGGAAGTGGTTCCAAGATTGATATGATCATCATCGCACACTCCCTATACTTTCGGGATTAGTGTTGAACCTGAATAAGTGTTATTTGGTGTTTGCGTTAAGCATGAATATGATTTGATCATGTTTATTGTAATACGGTTATTCATTTAAGTAAGAGAATAAATTGTTGTTCTGTTTACATGAATAAAACCTTATATGGTTACATACCCAATGAAAATAGTTCGTTGGATCTCGATCGTAGTGATACACATAATCATAATATTGAAACCAAAAGATGCAAAGTTAATAATGATAGTGCAACTTATTTGTAGCACTGTCGTTTAGGTCATATTGGTGTAAAGCGCATGAAGAAACTCCATGCTGATGGGATTTTGGAATCACTTGATTATGAATCACTTGATGCTTGCGAACCATGCCTCATGGGCAAGATGACTAAGACTCCGTTCTTCGGAGCGAGCAACTGACTTATTGGAAATAATACATACTGATGTATGCGGTCCGATGAGTGTTAAGGCTCACAGCAAGTATCGTTATTTTCTGAACTTCACAGATGATTTGAGCAGATATGGGTATATCTACTTGATGAAACATAAGTCTGAAACATTTGAAAAGTTCAAAGAATTTCAGAGTGAAGTGGAAAATCATCGTGACAAGAAAATAAAGTTTCTACGATCTGATCGCGGAGACAAATATTTGAGTTACGAGTTTGGTCTTCAATTAAAACAATATGGAATAGTTTCACAAACTCATGCCACATGGAACACCACAGCATAATGGTGTGTCCGAACGTCATAACCGTACTTTATTGGATATAGTGCAATCTATGATGTCTCTTACCAATCTACCACTATCGTTTTGGGGTTATGCATTAGAGACAGCTGCATTCACGTTAAAAGGGCACCATCTAAATCTGTTGAGACGACACAGTATGAACTGTGGTTTGGCAAGAAACCAAAGTTGTCATTTCTTAAAGTTTGGGGTTGCAATGCTTATGTGAAAAAGTTTCATCCTGATAAGCGCAAACCCAAATCGGGAAAGTGTGTCTTCATAGGATACCCAAAAAGTTACTATTGGATACACCTTCTATCACAGATCCGAAGGAAAGACTTTTGTTGCTAAGTTCGGAAACTTTCTGGAGAAGGAGTTTCTCTCGAAAGAAGTGAGTGGGAGGAATGTAGAACTTGATAAGGTAATTGTACCTTCTCCCTTATTGGAAAGTAATTCATCACAGAAATCTGTTCCTGTGACTACTACACCAATTAGTGAGGAAGCTAATGATGATGATCATGTAACTTCAGATCAAGTTACTACCGAATCTCGTAGGTAAACCAGAGTGAGATCTGCACCAGAGTGGTACGGTAATCCTGTTCTGGAGGTCATGCTACTTGACCATGACAAACCTACGAACTATGAAGAAGCGATGGTGAGCCCAGATTCTGCAAAATGGCTTGAGGCCATGAAATCTGAGATGGGATCCATGTATGAGAACAAAGTATGGACTTTGGTTGACTTGCCCGATGATCGGCAAGCAATTGAGAATAAATGGATCTTCAAGAGGAAGACGGACGCTGATAGTAGTGTTACTATCTACAAAGCTAGAATTGTCGCAAAAGGTTTTCGACAAGTTCAAGGTGTTGACTACGATGAGAGTTTCTCACCCGTATCTATGCTTAAGTCTGTCCGAATCATGTTAGCAATTGCCGCATTTTATGAAATCTGGCAAATGGATAAACAAAACTGCATTCCTTAATAGATTTATTAAAGAAGAGTTGTATATGATACAACCAGAAGGTTTTGTCAATCCTAAAGGTGCTAACAAAATATGCAAGCTCCAGCGATCCATCTATGGACTGGTGCAAGCATCTCGGAGTTGGAATATACGCTTTGACAAGTTGATCAAAACATATAGTTTTATACAGACTTGCGATGAAGTCTGTATTTACAAGAAAGTGAGCGGGAGCACTACAACATTTCTGATAAGTATATGTGAATGACATATTGTTGATCGGAAATAATGTAGAATTATTCTACAAAGCATAAAGGAGTGTTTGAAAGGAATTTTCCAAAGAAAGACCTCGGTGAAGCTGCTGACATATTGAACATCAAGATCTATAGAGATAGATCAAGATGCTTGATAAGTTTTTTTCATTGAGTACATACCTTGACAAGATTTTGAAGTAGTTCAAAATAGAACAGTCAATTAAAGAGTTGTTGTCTGTGTTATAAGGTGTGAAATTGAGTAAGACTCAAAACCCGACCACGACAGGAGATAGAAAGAGAATGAAAGTCATTCCCTATGACTCAACCATAGGTTCTATAAAGTATGCCATGCTATGTACCAGATCTATTGTATACCCTACACTGATTTTGGCAAGGTAGTACAATAGTGATCTAGGAGTAGATCACTGGACAACGGTCAAAATTATCCTTAGTGGAATAAGGATATGTTTCTCGATTATGGAGGTGACAAAAAGGTTCGTCGTAAAGGGTTACGTCGATGCAAGTTTTGACACTAATCCAGATGACTCTAAATCTGGATACATACTGAAAGTGGGAGCAATTAGCTAGAGTAGCTCTGTGCAGAGCATTGTTGACATAGAAATTTGCAAAATACTTACGGATCTGAATGTGACAGACCCGTTGACTAAAATTATCTCACAAGCAAAACATGATCACACCTTAGTATTCTTTGGGTGTTAATCACATAGTGATGTGAACTAGATTACTGGCTCTAGTAAAACCCTTTGGGTGTTGATCACATATCGATGTGAACTATGGGTGTTAATCACATGGTGATGTGAACTATTGCTGTTAAATCACATGGCGATGTGAACTAGATTATTGACTCTAGTGCAAGTGGGAGACTGAAGGAAATATGCCCTAGAGGCAATAATAAAGTTATTATTTATTTCCTTATATCATGATAAATGTTTATTATTTATGCTAGAATTGTATTAACCGGAAACATAATACTTGTGTGAATACATAGACAAACAAAGTGTCACTAGTATGCCTCTACTTGACTAGCTCGTTAATCGAAGATGGTTATGTTTCCTAACCATGGACAAAGAGTTGTTATTTGATTAACGAGATCACATCATTAGGTGAATGATCTGATTGACATGACCCATTCCATTAGCTTAGCACCCGATCGTTTAGTATGTTGCTATTGCTTTCTTCATGACTTATACATGTTCCTATGACTATGAGATTATGCAACTCCCGTTTGCCAGAGGAACACTTTGTGTGCTACCAAACGTCACAACGTAACTGGGTGATTATAAAGGTGCTCTACAGGTGTCTCCAAAGGTACATGTTGAGTTGGCGTATTTCGAGATTAGGATTTGTCACTCCGATTGTCGGAGAGGTATCTCTGGGCCCTCTCGGTAATGCACATCACATAAGCCTTGCAAGCATTGCAACTAATGAGTTAGTTGCGAGATGATGTATTACGAAACGAGTAAAGAGACTTGCCGGTAACGAGATTGAACTAGGTATTGAGATACCGACGATCGAATCTCGGGCAAGTAACATACCGATGACAAAGGGAACAACGTATGTTGTTATGCGGTCTGACCGATAAAGATCTTCGTAGAATATGTAGGAGCCAATATGAGCATCCATGTTCCGCTATTGGTTATTGACTGGAGAAATGTCTCGGTCATGTCTACATTGTTCTCGAACCCGTAGGGTCCGCACGCATAAGGTTTCAATGACAGTTATATTATGAGTTTATGAGTTTTGATGTACCGAAGGAGTTCGGGGTCCCGGATGAGACCGGGGACATGACGAGGAGTCTCGAAATGGTCGATACGTAAAGATCGATATATTGGACGACTATATTCGGACATCGGAACGGTTCCGAGTGATCCGGGTATTTTTCGGAGTACCGGGTAGTTACGGGAGAAGCAATGGGCCTTGATGGGCTTTAGTGGGAAGAGAAGAAAGGGCCAAGGGGCTGCTGCGCCCCCTCCCCTCTGGTCCGAATTGGACTAGGGAAAAGGGGGCCGACCACCTTTCCTTCTCCTCTACTTCCTTCTCCCTTCCTCCCTTCTTGGTGGACTCCTACTAGGACTTGGAGTCCTAGTAGGACTCCACATCCTGGCCGCACCAATTGCCTTGGCCGGCCTCCTCCGCCTCCATCCTTTATATACTAAGGCAAGGTGCACCCCATGAACAGAAGTTGATCCGTGTGATCATATTCTTAGCCGTGTGCGGTGCCCCCCTCCACCATAGTCCTCGATAATATTGTAGCGGTGCTTAGGCGAAGCCCTACGACGGTAGTGCATCAAGATCGTCACCACGCCGTCGTGCTGACGGAACTCTTCCCCGACATTTTGCTGGATCGGAGTCCGGGGATCGTCATCAAGCTGAACGTGTGCTAGAACTCGGAGGTGCTGTAGTTTCGGTGCTTGATCGGTCGGGCCGTGGAGACGTACGACTACATCAACCAAACGCTTCCGTTGTCGATCTACAAGGGTACGTAGATCACACTCTCCCCTCTCGTTGCTATGCATCACCATGATCTTGCGTGTGTGTAGGAATTTTTTTGAAATTACTATGTTCCCCAACACATAGCATCCGCAAATCATATATAAAGGGTATTCAATGTTCGTTTCGTTTTTGAACATACAATATACTCCCTCCTATCCTTTCTAGTTTACATATAAGTTTTATGTGTAGTCAAAGTATATCTACTTTGATCAAAAAGGTATCAGCATTCAACAACGCCCAATCAATATTGTTAGATTCGTACGTACTCCTAGATTTGTACTCGAGATGGTTTCCAATTTGACTATATTATTACTCTAACATTTGGTCAAAGTTAGCCTCGAAAAATGCATTAGAACATGTATGCTTTGTGTAAGTTGCATGTCATATATTATTACTCTAACATTTGTGTAAGTTGCATGTCATATATTATTACTCTAACATTTGGTCAAAGTAGTATAGTGGAAGTGGATCCTCTGACGTAGGTATCCCTGCCTTACCCTCCCTTTCGGTCACTTACCGGCGGACCCCATGCTTGCTAGGCCCCGCATGTCAGTTACTCAATGGGTTCGGCCACGTCAGGGGATCCTCATCCGTAGTATACTCCCTCTATTTTTATTTACTCCGCATAAAACAGAGGGAGTGGTGGTATAATAAATGACGCGGGCGGGGGAGGGGGAGGGATGTCGGTTTGCTCTCAACCGTGGTCCCACAAGCGAGCGAAAACACAAGACGAAGTGCGTTCCATTCGGTGAGCGACATGGAGGGTGCAGCGTGCCAGGCTGCAACGTGAATGCGACAAGAGCGATGTACAGTCAAAACCAATTGACCGGTCGTCACCGAAACCACTATTCACACCGGAACCTTCGCTGCTCGGCCTACGCCAGCCACTGCCCTAAAACCACACCAAATCTCCAGCCCATTCCCCCACCTTTCGATCCCTTAGCCCGCATCAAGCATCCCCTAGTTCACCGGAAAGCCATGGTGCGCCGCAAGATCATTTACTACAAGATGCTGACACCGGAGCGCCGCGCAGAAATCGCGGCGGCGGTTGGCGCCACAGACCTCCATTCCCAAGCTCGCTTTGCGGCGGGCCAATCCCCGAGTTCTCTGGAGCTACGAGGAGGAGGAAGCCGATCCAATGTTCATGGCGGAGGTCGCGACGCAGAAAGCCCCCGATGGGTATGAGACGATGGACGTCGACTTCATGCCAGCGTCCGAGTCCCCCATGGTGTAGGAGGACCAGCGGTTCAACATGGTGATACTAAAGGAGGACCGGGAGGCAGAGGCTCAACTCGATGCGGAGCGCGCTCATGCTGCTGCCATCGAGGCTCTCCTGCAGGCGGAACCGGATGTCGTGGATGTAAACCGGGCGGTGGAGGCTCAACTTGAGGCGGAGCGCGCGGATGCCACTGCCATCGAGGCCCTCCTATAGGCGGAACCGGACGTCTTGGACTTGAACCGGGCGGGAGAGGCTCGACTCGACGTAGAGCGCGCAGATGCCGCTCTCATCGACGCCCTACTGCAAGCGAAACCGGATGTCCTGGACTTGAACCAGGCGGCAGAGGCTCGACTCGACGCGGAGCGTGTGGATGCCGCTGCCATCGAGGCCCTCCTGCAGGCGGAACCGGACGTCCTCGACTTGAACCGGCCTGTGCTCTTGTCCGTGCAGAGCGCCCGCACGCTCCGCTTGAACGAGTAGCTGGAGGCCAAGGACAACCACGGTGCGGACACACATGTCGGCAGCGACGGCTGGTTCGCGCCAGCAGCCAAAGACGATGAGGTCGTCTCTTTCGGCGAGCAGTGATAGTTTTTCTTTATATTGTTGTTTTTATGGATCTTTTGTTGTGTAAAAACATATATTTGTTATGCAAGTCGCCTGACTTGGGTCAGTTTACCATTTCAGGCAGTTGGATGAATATCCTACGTCTCCTAACCCTTCTTTCCTTCTTCCTCACCTCTTCTTCTTCCCCAATAGACCACCGCACAGGCCGTACAGATACTCCCCAACATGCGGTTGGATAAACATACTCTATGAAATGAAAATTATGTGTCAGCGATAGGATGGCTGAGTTTGGTGTGTTCACATGCGACATCACGTGTCAGTGAGGTTGCGTTCCTTGGTTGGGTTTGCGGCGTGCAGGAGCGACTGTGTGAGGGTGCGGTGCGACCGCGGCGTGCAGGAGCGACCGTGTGAGGGTGTGGTGTAACCGCGATAGCCGTGCGCAAGTGGACCTCCTTCTCATTCTGAAAACTTTAGGCAAGCTTGGCAAAAATGTGTGGCGAAGTTTGGCAATGCAAGGCCTAGACCCAAACAGGATAAGTACGTACTAGGAGTACTAGTGTTAAAAAAGAAAGGCTGGGTTTTCCTTCACGGGATTTAATCGATACAAATCCTCGTTTCACGTGTCAATTAATGTGTATTTTTTCTTCAAAGACCAAAGAGCTAACCATCTCACTCCTCATCGCTTGATTAATGCAGCACCATGCAAACCAACCTTCTCACTTCCGCATGCATGCAGGGGATATTAATGTCCTTGGTTGCTAACCCCATCAATTTTGCCTCGATTAGTGTTAGTGGCCCTTTGCAAATTCTAATTTTGATATACTGGCCTTGTGTACAAAAAAATAGAGGTAGTAACTATATTTGACTTCCTTCCCCATTGCGGTGACGTCAACGATATTTTTTTTGGTGGTTTGGCGAAGTGCGTTCGATGGAGAACACCATTGAGGGAGACCACGGTAAGTCGTTCGCAAGTGCCGCCTGCAAGCCGAGACAACCGCCTTATTTGCATCCAGGAAGTCCTTTACTAGTACTACTAGGAGTAACTAATGTGGTGAGATGGCTTCTCGAAGAAGACGATGGAGAAGCGGAGTCACCGAAGAGTGAAATGATGGTTGCTTCGTCTGTGCTTTTGTGATTTGACGCCTCACTGCTTTGTGATTTGTGATAGAAGGGACAGGGGAGTAGACTCTGTGCTCTATACTGTACTACATGCGTCCAAGCATGGGAGAAAGAGGAGAGACGTTGCATTTTTCTATTCCTTCAATCAATCAATCAGAGAGCTTCGGTTCCATCTTTTTGGCTTTGGCAACACCGTCCATAATGGTTCCCACGATGCCAAAAGCTATTTTCACATTTGGCTACACATTGTGGATGCCCTTAACCATACCACTTGGTTTTGCTCCTATGTGCTATCTATACAAATCTCAATTATATTGATCTAAAAATTATAGAATCGAGATTAGTAAAAAGGAGGTGATTTTGCCGCGCGGATGGTGGGGGAGGTTTCTTATTTGAGCAATGCTACACCCACGTAATGGTTTACGTAAAGTTACAAACTGATGTGATGTGGGACTATTTGATTGGATTAAAGGAGAGGATTAGGCCCACCCCACCTAAAAATCAGGGGGGCATATATAGATTAGATGGAAAGTATACGTAGCAGCTACGTAGCCCTTTGTAAGTCTAGGATTAGGCTTCTTATTTTCGGAGGACGTTGTCCTGGCGGTTTGCTAACATGCGGTCCCACGCGTCAGTGCTTTACCAAGCCGATCCGCATCCCACATGAGGCAGAACAACGGCAGACGCAACACGTGGTTAAGTTGAAGAAGATGAGGGAGAATCGGATTCAGCAATGAGTGAAATGATGGTTGCTTCATCCCTCCAACTTAACTGCGGGAAAGGTGCAGCTTTGTGATTTGACGCCTCATTTCTCATTACTATGCCGGCGCCATGACTGGGGTGCTTCACCCCGGCTGCTCTGCACTGTATTCCGGTATGGCATGTGGACCCGGTAGCTTGATGTCCCACATGTCGGCGAAAGGGACGAGAAGATTTATGAAAGCGAGCGCTCCACTCTTACGACGGAGGAGTAGACGACACGACGGCCCAGTGAACTGTCACTTGTACTGTATAGTACTATAGTTTTGCTGTTTCGCACGATCCATCGATACAAACCCGATTAAACAGGAAAGGGCGGGATTTTTCTCGCGCGGTAGATGATACTGGCCATACATTTCAAAGGCAATTTTAATGTATGCAAACTGAATAATTATAAGTAACAATATGATATCTAGTAAAACTAAAAACACATATGATTTCTTGTTAGAGTGTAGTAGTAGTGCTGTATTGCATAGTTGTTAGATGTAACATGCGAGAACATGTAGAGATGTAGTTTTGGAGGGCCTGCAGAGAGAAAAGTGTAATACGGTCACCGAACTTCAGAATAAGCTGATTACGGTCACTATATACGTTTTGCGGTGATTATACGGTCACTTGCTCATGGCTCAGCATCGGATTGCACTCTGTTGACCGGCCAAATAGTCTGCGTGGCGCCATGTTGACTAGTTAAATTGACCACATTCGTTGTGGGTCCCACCTGTCAGTTTGCATAGGCAGAAGGTCAGATAAACACAAATTTACGCATGCGCGAGAAGGCTCCAACCCATGCGCGGGAATCACCTGGTTGTGTATGTGTCTGTCAGGGCCTGATGTGTGCTCATGCACGTGTAGGTTGAGCACTTGAGCGTGAGAGTGTGTGTTGGTCGTGTGGTGTACTGGTGTGTGCATGCATGCGTGTGTGTGAGCGTGTGAGTGTTGCGTGCGTGCGTGGATGCGTGTGTACGTGTGAGTGTTGCATGCGTGCGTGGGTGCATGTGTTTGTGTGAGTGTTGCGTGGATGCAGTTCGTGTGCATGCGTGCATGTGTGTATAATCACCACACCAGCTCCTGTGTGTTAAAACAGACGGCTCAGCATACCAATACAAGGCGACCTGGTCCGCTATGCCCGCGGCCATGACTTCGAACCACCGTCCAAATATTTTTTTGTCGTTTGTTTTCATTCTTACTAGCAAGATGCCCGTGCGTTGCATGTAACATCAAGATGCATTTGTATGACTTGTTTATCTTGTGAGAGAAAAGGATGAACGAGGGAAGGCCTTATTTGCAAATGTGGAGAGGTGTGTGGGTACCTTTTTGCAAAATTGCCATAGTTTCTTTCCTATCCGTCAGATATAAATCGGACGACCTATATTGCAGGATGGCAGGCACACCATCATCACCAACTCTATTTTTTATAAGAGTGCATTTTATGTATTTTATAAGAGTGTAGATGTAGAGTAGATACAAGTCGACAAGTGGGCACGATGGTAGTGAGATAATGTGATGCAACACTAGAGGTGCCACGTGGAGCGTTTAACTGGTCAACTAGTCATGTCATGAGCAAATACAGAGTTGTACGGTGAGCCCGTGACAGCATAATAACCACTAAACATAAATGGTGACCATAATGAGTGGATTCTGAAGTCCAATGTACGTATCGTGCTTTCGCTTCAAATATAATGATCGTCATTGCATATATCACGAGAGAAAGATGAGACATGTGTGAATTCTCTGGGGGCTTACTTTTAGAGGACCTGGAGATAGTTTTGTGTGCATACGTGAAAGGGGCGTACAAGGGGGGGTATGCGATGGAGAGAGAGATGCTCTTCATTTCTCTTTATTATGACTAACTTTGTATATAGTATAAAAATATACAAATTCACATTGCGGAATAAATATCATTGTGGGCACCATGCAATGCAAATTAGCGTTCATACTCCTCCATATAACTTTGTAATGTTGTATGTAGAAACTCTAAAATAATTTTGTGGCCACACTTTATTCAAAAGGAATGTTGTATGCGAAATAAACGTGAAGAGAGGGCTTTTTAGATCAATGGGGTATGTGATGTAACATGTGTGAACGTGTAGTTGATGCATTTGGCGGGGCCTAGAGAGGTATGTGTGTGTATTACGTATTCGAGAGAGGCATGGATAGAGGGGCCGACGGGGGGGGGGGCGTGGGAGAGATAGCACAAGAAATGAGAGTGGTCTAGACAGAGAGAGACAAATATGATGTCACGACAAGAGATTCCATTCCCTTGAGTGTGTATATGCAAGGGGGAGGGAATAGAGGCACCAAGAGAAATTTTCTGTGTGTGTGGTGTTTGTGTTGGTATGTGTGGGTGTGAGAAGATAATGAGACGTGGGGGCAGAGGGTGTGTCACCGCGTGAGGTCCGGTGGGTCGAGGTGAGGCCCTTCGTTCTGTTCCGTCCTGTGCCACATTGGTCGGCCCGTGACGCATTTAGGAAGACCCATGGATGACTAGTCGTACAAGAAAAAGATAGCAGAATTGTGAAGGACTCTGTGTCCACTGACAAAGCCGGCTAGGATTTGTAACCCTAGGTTCTCGGACTAAGGTAACCCCTTTATCTCTGATATTACTATGCATCCAACCTAACTTTAAGGGGCATCCTATAGAATGCTCTGCTAGAATCATACTCGTCGATTAGGAAGAGAGGTGTGAGACAATGCGTGAGAGACAGGCGTAAAGATAATGTGCGTACATGAGACACGTAGGCAGGTCCATGTATATAGAAAGGGTCGATTAGGATTATGCGTGTGTATGTTTGCGAGAGGAAGAGTGTTTGTGATAAAGGTTAGTGAAAACAGTTGTAAATGGTTACGAGAGGGAGGGAGGGTTATATCTAGAGCATGTGTGCGAGAAAGACACCTTGAGAGAGAGTGTGTGAGCATGTGTGAGAGACCACCGATGGAGAGTGAAACTACACGTAAAAGACTGCTCTACACATTGATTAAAGATATAAATTGTATCCAAATATTAGGATGGGATCATGATATTTGCAATTCGCGTAAGGAGCGGTCATTGATCCATCAGACATCTAGATTCTATTGAATTTGAGCATGTCTATGATATTATTCGACACAATTGATCCACATAGTTAGTATTTGGAACTCCAGACAATGCATCGCTTTAGCAATCGAATATAAACGTGAGTATAGTTCATGTTGTGTGTGTGTAAAGCACATTATACATTCGAAAGTTACAAAATGGACATTATAAATAGCTACTACCTATGAACTAGCATACATTTGAATTCAACTTAAGGTGGTTTAAAAAAATCGAATTCAACATGAAGTCCATTCAATTATTTGAATTTGATATCATGGCATTTGTAAACCATACCTAAATTATGGGGGCACCAATCTTTGCTCTGATTTTGTACATAATAGCATATGTAGTCATGTACAAAATAGATTCAAATTTAGCTCCTCCATTCCAAAATAATCGTAGTTATAGGATTTTCAACTGTAAAATTTTCAAAAAGAAGCGGATAATTTAATGAGGTTTTCAAACATACAAGGTCAAATATAATGTTGTATATTTAGGTCAATCCTCATAGTTCAAGAGTACTCTAAACGTTAATGCTTGTGTTTCAAAATTTCGAATGAAGCGGCAAAAGAGCCTCTACTCGCCCGAAACCGCGTGAGACCAATGTTTGGTAGTATAAGGAAATTACTTTTCTAATAACTCCGACCCGTGAAACCTACCGGCCCGACGTCCAAAGGTCTAAACCGGGGTAGGTTTGTAGCTTCATCTAGACGCCACACAACCGCATCCGAAAAACATTCACACACAATGGCTGCCTAAGCACACATGCGCGCGGCCGAAATCGCTCCCGCCCACTATTTGGGACACCTGGGATTACCATCCTACCCCCGACCCGCAGTAGGTCCGAAATTTAAGAGGGGGCAAAGTTTGTACTTTCCCCAAATTTCAAACAAGCGCGTCCCATCTTCTGTTCAAAAAAGCCAAAAACAAGCGCGTCCCAGACCGAAACATGGTTCCCCCACCCGTCTGATTCCCCATTCGTACTCTGTGGGCGCCAAAACTACCTCTCCACCAGCCACGAAACCCCGGCGTTCTTCGTCCGCCACCCCATCCCACCCATCAACCGCCGCCCTCCTCCATCACACCGGAGCCGATACCTCGATGTCATCGTCCACCGCAACCTCAACCGCAACGCCCTCCATGGCTAGTAGTTGAAGCCGAGGCCGAGCCGTCCGTACCCGAGCCAGTTCAACCACGCCGTCCTGCGCCTCACCGCTGCCGCTCCAACTTCGCCACCCTCCACCGCACCGGAGCTGTTCCTGCTACGCCATCCTTCGCCGCCTTAGATCTGCTTCCGCTCCACCGACATATGGCCACGACAACATAGTCAACAATTTGGCCATGGGTTCGTCCAAGCCTGCACCCTCCAGAACATCGGTTTCCCCGGTAAAAAGAAGAAAATCGGCACGACTTGTGGAGGTGACCACACCGACAACGGAAAACGGTACTCCTCTTCCCTTATTCATGCAAATCTTACATCTCTTCTTGCACGGTATTCATCCCACAGAAGACACTAGTTGACCGCTTCTTCTTGATCCTAGATGTTCCTAGTAACTCGCGATGCATAAGGTTTCTCCTCATATACTATTTCACCTTAGCTAGAGGTCTGTCGCCCCCCTGAATTTCAATTTCTAGCCACTTGATTCCCAATTAACGGAAGCATTCCCCGGCGTAACAGGCGCTAGTACGCCTATTACGCCGGGGAAGCAGCGCCTTGGTGTTTATCTTAGGGGCGTGTGCAGCCTATAGCTACTGGCGCCCGATCTGGAGGTCGGCCAGGATTAAAGGGATGGCCTGGGGGCGCTGCCAAGCACGACGGTGGTGTGAGGTTGATGGGAGGGCGGGGCGGCGGAGGCAGGGGTCTGGGCCGGTGGTCGCTGGCGGTTCAAGAAAGATCGTCAACAGTGACTGGCGGGAGGTAGACGAAGGCCATCTGCCTGTTCCTTATAGATCGGACGATTCATTAAAAAAATCGACTGACCTATTTATTTTCAGTCGACTGTTATCTTAGATATGACCACATGTGGTGGTGTGCTGGAGGAGTACCTGCATTTCCTGTGCTCATATATTACAAAATCATACAGAGTAGAATCTAATTTTGTTTGCCATGCAATGTTGTAGAGCTATCATATGTCTCCTGTCATTTATTTTTCAGCCACCTCCTATCTGCTACTTTTACAGTGCACTAGTTCTGCACACACTTCACCCTTACTCTCACTGTTGTCTTTTTATGCAAGGGTATTTCAGACTTACGCTCCAGTTCAGTGTGCGGCTAGGCAAGACACGTTTCAACGCTTTAAAGGGTGTAGTGTCAGCAGATGGAGACGGGGAACGTAGCTCTGGAGTTGATGACCTCGCTCGCAATGAACCACCATCCCAGGTGCTTGCTTTAACTTCGCGGTGTCATATGTGGTTGCATGTTCCATATGGTGTCTAGCTTGTATTCGAAAGGCCGAAGTCGGTAAGATAAGGAAAGAAATTTTTTTACATGAACCACCATCCCGTGAGCACCAGAAGACAAATAGCTAGTCAGGGCACTAGCCGAGCCAGTGACAAGCCCAACAAAGATAGGAATCACCTGGAAGCCAACTAAAAAGCTGCGATGGTGGCGAAGCAGCCCGCCTCCCACCAGGCTCTCAGGTCCTAGATGATCATGCTCACCACTCCAGCCGGATGTCTAGCTTGTATTGCTTCCAATTTGGTTAAATTGCATCTGCTTAGCTTACACATTATACCTTTGAATATGACATGCCTTTCTGTTTTTGGTACATACTAGTACATCTGTGTATTAACCATGTTCTTACATCAAACTAATGTTCTTGTGTATCCCTCATCAATCACTTATGACGAGGCAGGCAGGCAAGGGGACTACTCCTCATTTAAAGAATGCAGCGTCAGCCTTCCGACATGATTCTCAAGAAACAGAAATGGTAGATGAAGATAGTGAACGTAGCTCTGTAGTTGATTACAACATTTTCCCTACACTAGCATCGCAGGTGCTTGCTCTAACTTGGCAGCGTGATATGTAGTTGCATGTTGCATATGGTGTCTATATTGTAATTCTTCCAATCTGGTTAAACTGCATGTGCTAGTCTGCTTAGCTTATACATTATACCTGTTAATGTGACATGCCTTCCTGTATTTAGTACATAGTACATCTGTCTATTAAGCATGTCCTTACATAAAACTATTGTTTTTTTGTATCCCGCATCAATCAACATGACGATACACCTTTAGTATATGCAGTGCGATATTAGTTGCATCTTTCATATGATTTATAGCATGCGCTGCTTCTAATTTGTTGAAATTCCATTTATGATGGGACGCTTTTAACTTGGCAGAGTCATATTGGTTGCATCTTTCATGTGGTGTCTAGCTTGCATTGATTCTTATTTGCTGGAATGGTTTCTGCTTAGTTTACACAAACAGTTGTGAACATGCCATGCCGTCCTGTTTTTCGTACATATTCCATCCTGGTATCATGTGTTTGCCTTACATCAAAGTAGTGATTGTCAGTATCATGCATGAATGAGTTCTGAAGAGATAATTTTATTGCTTTTTCTTGTCAGTTTTACTTGACAATTCAAAATCAATAAAGCGGAAGGAAGTTAGCAAGGCATGGGATAAAGGTGCCCCTTCCGAACGGAGGGCCTCTACAGTTTCTACTCCTCCACACCCCCAGGATGATTTCCAGGACAACACATGCATAGACACTCAACAAAGTTGTGTTTATGATGAACACGTCTCCCCTAGTGCAGCATCACCAGTGCTCCCTCTAACTTGGCACTGTTATATGTGGTTGCATGTTATGTGTGATGTCTAGCCTGTATTGCTTCTAATTTTGTTGAATTCCATCTGCTTACTTTACACATTATACTTGAATAAGACACGTGTTCCTGTTTCTAGAACATACAATATCTATCTATCACACCATGTTCTAACATCAAATTACTATTGTTGTGTAACCTGCAACAATCACTTATCATAAGACATGTTTGACTTCGGAGTGTGATATAGGTTACATCTCACATTCTTTTCTAGCTTGTATTACTAATTTGTTGAAATGGCACTTATGACGAGACAGTTTTAACTTGGTAGAGTGATATTCATTGCATCTTTCATATGGTGTCTAGCTTTCATTGCTTCTAATTTGTTGAAATGCCTCCTCCTTAGTTTACACATCATAAGCTGTGAATATGCAATGGCACTAATGATGAGAGACCTCTAACATGGTAGTGTGATGTTGTTCGCATCTTGCATATGATTTATTTCTTGTACTGCTTCACATTTGTTTAAACGCCATTTATGATGAGACACTGTTAACTTGGTAGAGTGATATTTGTAGCATCTTTCATATGGTGTCTACCTTCCATTGCATTGCTTCTAATTTGGTGAAATGTCTTCTTCTTAGTTTACACATCATAGTTCTGGTTATCTCTTCCGTCCTGTTTTCATACATATTACATCCTCCTATCATGTGGTTGTCTAACATCAAATTTCAGTTCGTCTGCATCACGCATCAATTTGTTCTGAAGAACTAAATTGTTATTCATTTTTCTTGTCGGCTTGACTTAACATGGCACAGAGAAAGAGGAAGAAACATAGAATGGCAGGGAATGAGAAGCGGATGAATCCTCCAGATTCTGCTGGTACTGATGGTGCAGTAGAAGGTCAAAGTCCAGCAGAAAATTCTACAAACATGACATCCCATGCTACACGAGTTGCAAAAAAAGACAAATAGAAACAAATAGCCGCCACCAAACAAGCAGAGACAGCCCTAGTTCTTGCAACACCTACCATAGAACTACCAGTTGCACGACGTACTCGTGCGTCAACTGAGCTAGCAGCACGTTCCCAAGCTCCCTTGCCACCTGACACTACTTCCCAAGCACTCTTGACACAAGACGAGTTGGCAATATCAGATGAACCTTGTGAGCTTCAACAACAAGAAGGTAGTTGCTGGAGTCAAGTTACAGTCGCATGCTTCTTTATATGTAGTCTCACAGTTTGATGTACACTAACACTTCCTATGTTTGTTGTTGGACTAGCACCTAGGCGCAAGAGGAAACAAACATCAGGGATAATGCTTGATAGGTTAACTAAATCTAGAGGAGGAAGAATGGAGATCCGTTTTGAGGCAGGTTTAAAAAGGCCACGTGATGCTACAGAGTCAGCCAAGTTAGTATCAGAGGCAACGGTTGCTGTTAGGTGTCATGTACGTATCCTCCCAACATGGATTCAGTACAGGAATGACAAAGACGAAACCCAGTTCAACATCTTCCTCGACCATTTATCTGTAAGTATGGTTATGTATGGAAACTAGTAATATCATCTTGCTCTGTCCAATACTTTCTAGGTTGCTGATAATGAGACTCCCATAATTTTCAACAGATGAGGTTCAAGTTAGATAGCCAAGATGATGCAACCAGACAAGCTTGCACCCATGTTTTCAAGTCTGCTCTGCGATAGTATCGGTATAACTTGAGGAAAACTCACTTTGAAGGCAAGGCTAACAGTGAACTTGCCCAAACATCTCCAGTGGAAAATATATCCGATGAAGACTGGAGAGGCCTCGTTAAACACTGGTCCGATCCGAAGTATCAGGTACATTATATATATGTCATCAAATCACATGTTGAAGTCCTATTTACGCATGTGCCACACAAATCTATCTTCTTGTAGGTGAACTGTTCAAAGAACAAGGCCAACTGTACGAAAGTGAAATTCCAACAGACGACAGGATCTCGTAGCTATATTGCACACTGCGAGGCTCTTGTAATTAGCTGCTATTTCACTCTTTTTGTTGTACCATATTATCAGATCTATATTGACTTGTTCCAAATGCAGTGGAAAGCCCGCAAGGACCAAAAAGTACCTGAACCAAATGCTGTGGAAATCTTCAAGGTCTGTCACACCAGCAAGAAGAAGGGCATGACTACACCAGTCAAAGCCGCTGTTGTAAGTCCTTAATCCTCATGCCTTTTAACTACTACTTACTCTGACTTGTGCCTTGAACTGCATGGTTTGCAGCCAATGTCTATTACTCTTTTCAATTTTATACACAATTGCCTTAGCGTATCATTGCACCTTACAAGGTTTAAAAGAGAGGAGTGATGTTCCTTTCATCTTGACCCATAATCTAGTTCCGTGCTGGACTTGCCCACACAATGTTACAATTGCATGTTTGTCTGTTCTCAGTTGTTTTGTGATATGAATGACGTCATACTATGCTTACCGTATTATAAACTTCGTCTCTTTATCCTTAGCCCTCAATACAATGTGAAGAAATCGACAATACATTAGCGATGGTACATGTTCATATGTGTTGGAACATAGTTTTATTATGTACTTTGCAATAAAATACAACTAATATTTTACATGGGTTCACCAGAATAAGTTCTGTATATAGACCAAAGCTATTTTGTTTGGTTTTGCTGCCTCCTTAATATGTTCTGTTCTGGTACTACTAATGTAAAACCTCAACTTTTCAGCGAGCTATGGAAAAAATGGTGGAACCGCCACCTTCTGAAGGTGGCGAGGCAACTATAACCACAATGTCAGCTCTTCCTGCAGTGGGTCAGTACCTGTCCACTAACAGTGCCAAAAGCACGTTCCTGCGTAATACTGGGTTGGTTGTTAAGGCAATATCGTCCAAACTGCCTCATGATCAAGATATGCAAGCTCAAAGCAATGTTGTATCTGTGCTCCAGACACAAGTCCATTCCCTAACAGAGACCCTTTGTGAAACAAGGAGAAACATTGCTCAATGTCGTCAAGATATGCATGGTTTTGAAACCAGACTATCAGACATTTGCTATGTTGTTCGGGAGCCTAGGGGAAATTAAGGCGAGGGTTATGGTGCTCCATCAGACAATACAGCATGAAAACGTAACAGTCAGGTCAAATGAACTGAGCTTCGGAACTTCTGGTGGTGCATTTATCTGCTAGACTGTTAAGTTTTATGCCAACCTTCCTTTTGTTATATAGTTGTAATTTGTTTTGGTGCGATACAAAATTTATTCTTAACGTGCAGCCACCGCCTGAAGAAAATAGCAAGCCATTTTTGTATAGTGTAGGGTGTTCCCTATATTTGCACAGGTGGCGATCTTTGATGCCGAGTGGATGTAATCTGTGCAATCGCCTTAATAGCCTAGCATTAGTTTCGGCCTTATTTATTTCCTAGTCTTCTTTTTCCCTGGTTTGCTAGTGGCCGCAACTACCATGGGCCACATACGGGCCGTAGGATCCATGGGTCCCCTACGGGCCGTCGATAAATGGGCCTGTAATCGGTGGGCCTTGGGCCGTCGGATAAATGGGTCTACATGGGCCATAATTAGGCGTAATTGGTATCGACCCAGCACGGTAACAGGCCGTTAACAGGCTGTAGGACAGCAAAGGCTTAATTCTGTCACAGGCATAACAGGTCGTTAATGGGCCAGAATATAGGATGGGCTAGAAACGACGCAACGGGTTAACAGGCCAGAAACGGGCCGACTCTTGCCATGGGCCGAATTTGGCCCATTAGGGTAATAGGCCAGTAACGGGCCGACTCTTGCCATGGGCCGAATTTGGCCCATTAGTGGAACAGGCCAGTAACGAGCCGACTCTTGCCATGGGCCGAATTTGGCCCATTAGGGGAACAGGCCAGTAACGAGCCGGAAGTAATCGAGGGCCGAAAAGGAGCCCAAGAATGTATGGGCCGTCAATAGGCCAAAAGCTAACACAGGCTGGAAATGGCCCATGTAAATCATGGGCCATTAACGGGTATAAAGAAAATTACTGTTCATTATGGGCTAGAGTCACCGTGGGCCTGTAATGGGCCGGAAGATACGAAGGCCTCATATGGGCCGAAAGACATCATGGGCCATACATGGGCCGAAAGTGAAATGGGCTGGTATTATATTCGACGGCCCACATGACGTTGTTGGGCCGATTTCCTTTAGGGCCTAATGGGCCATGAGTTAACGGGCCGTAAAATGGGCTATTTGCGAAGAGACCATTAACAGGCTTTTCATGGGCCAGCCCGTTAACTTTTGACCAAGTCAAATGGGCCGGCTTTGTAAGCTAAATGGGCCACTGTTGGGCTGTGCCACGTGTCGACATATCATAGGCGCCTATCTGACCCACTAACGAGCTGACACGTGTTTCGTCCGGCCAATAAGAATTTTACACGTGGAAATTTCCCATTGGTCGGGGCTGTTAACGGGTTATCGGATCCAAAACCCGACCCGATAGCTTAACGGCATTCCATTACGGTGGATGCCACGTGTCGGTCACCCTTGACGAAAGCACTTCTGTGACGCGTGATTTATCGTCATGGAAGTGGACACTTCCATGATGATAATTTTGGTAATGTCATGGAACACTTCTACGACAGCACAGGTATGACTATCTTGATTATGTCATAAATTTGTCATGGATGTACATGCATGACAAAAAACGCGACCTACTGTGACAAACACGTATCATCAGGGAAGTGTATTTTTTTGTAGTGCACGCCCCCTCCCCCCTAGTCCGAATAGGACAAGGAGAGGGGGCGGTGCCCCCTTCCTTCTTCTCCTCCACCTCTTTCCCCTCTCTCTCCTCGTCCAACAAGGAAAAGGGGGGAGTCCTACTCCCAGTAGGAGTAAGACTCCTCCTGGCGCGCCCCTCTCTAGGCCGGCCGCAACCCCCCATGCTCCTATATATATGGGGCAGGGGGCACCCCAGAGACACAACAGTTGATCCTTTGATCTTTTAGCCATGTGCGGTGCCCCCCTCCACCATAGTCCACCTCGATAATACTGTAGCGGTGCTTAGGTGAAGCCCTGCATCGGTAGAACATCATCATCGTCACTTGGCTGGATCGGAGTTCGAGGGACGTCATCGAGCTAAATGTGTGCAGAACTCGGAGGTGCCGTGCGTTCCATACTTGGATCGGTCGGATCGTGAAGACGTACGACTACATCAACCGCGCTGTGCTAACGCTTCCACTTTCGGTCTACGAGGGTACGTGGACACACTCTCCCCCTCATTGCTATGCATCACCATGATCTTGTGTGTGCGTAGGAATTTTTTTGAAATTACTACGTTTCCTAACAGTGGCATCCGAGCCAGGTTTTATGTGTAGATGTCATATGCACGAGTAGAACACAAGTGAGTTGTGGGCGATATAAGTCATACTGCTTACCAGCATGTCAAACTTTGGTTCGGCGGTATTGTTGGATGAAGCGGCCTGGACCGACATTACGCGTATGCTTACGCGAGGCTGGTTCTACCGATGTGCTTTGCACACAGGTGGCTGGCGGGTGTCAGTTTCTCCAACTTTAGTTGAACCGAGTGTGGCTACGCCCGATCCTTGTGAAGGTTAAAACAGCACCAACTTGACAAACTATCGTTGTGGTTTTGATGCGTAGGTAAGAATGGTTCTTGCTAAGCCCGTAGCAGCCACATAAAATTTGCAACAACAAAGTAGAGGACGTCTAACTTGTTTTTGCAGGGCATGTTGTGATGTGATATGGTCAAGACATGATGCTAAATTTTATTGTATGAGATGATCATGTTTTGTAACCGAGTTATCGGCAACCGGCAGGAGCCATATGGTTGACACTTTATTGTATGCAATGCAATCGCCCTGTAATGCTTTACTTTATCACTAAGCGGTAGCGATAGTCGTAGAAGCATAAGATTGGCGAGACAACAACGATGCTATGATGGAGATCAAGGTGTCGCGCCAGTGACGATGGTGATCATGACGGTGCTTCGAAGATGGAGATCACAAGCACAAGATGATGATAGCCATATCATATCACTTATATTGATTGCATGTGATGTTTATCTTTTATGCATCTTATCTTGCTTTAATTGACAGTAGCATTATAAGATGACCCCTCACTAAATTATCAAAGTATAAGTGTTCTCCCTGAGTATGCACCGTTGTGAAAGTTCTTCGTGCTGAGACACCACGTGATGATTGGGTGTGATAGGCTCTACGTTCAAATACAATGGGTGCAAAACAGTTGCACACACGGAATACTTAGGTTAAACTTGACGAGCCTAGCATATAACAGATATGGCCTCGGAACACGGAGACCAAAAGGTCGAGCGTGAATCATATAGTAGATATGATCAACATAGTGATGTTCACCATTGAAACTACTGCATCTCACATGATGATCAGACATGGTTTAGTTGATATGGATCACGCGATCACTTAGATGATTAGAGGGATGTCTATCTAAGTGGGAGTTCTTAAGTAATATGATTAATTGAACTTAAATTTATCATGAACTTAGTCCTGGTAGTATTAGCATATCTATGTTGTAGGTCAATAGCTCGCGTTTAGCTCCCCTGTTTTATTTTTGATATGTTCCTAGAGAAAACTAAGTTGAAAGATGTTAGTAGCAATGATGCAGATTGGATCCGTGATCTGAGGTTTATCCTCATTACTGCATAGAAGAATTATGTCCTTGATGCACCACTAGGTGACAAACCTATTGCAGGAGCAGATGCAGATGTTATGAACGTTTGGCTAGCTCAATATGATGACTACTTGATAGTTTAGTGCACTTTGCTTAAACGGCTTAGAATCGGGACTTCGAAGACGTTTTGAACGTCATGGACCATATGAGATGTTCCAGGAGTTGAATTTAATATTTCAAGCAAATACCCGGATTGAGAGATATGAAAGTTCTATAGATGTAAGATGGAGGAGAATAGTTCTGTCAGTGAGCATATACTCAAGATGTCTGGGTACTGCAATCACTTGATTCAACTGGGAGTTAATCTTCCGGATGATAGCGTCATTGACAGAATTCTCCAATCACTGCCACCAAGCTACAAGAGCTTCGTGATGAACTATAATATGCAAGGGATGGATAAGACAATTCCCGAGCTCTTCGCCATGCTAAAGGTTGCGGAGGTAGAAATCAAGAAAAACATCAAGTGTTGATGGTAAACAAAACCACTAGTTTCAAGTAAAGGGACAAAGGGAAGAAAGGGGAACTTCAAGAAGAACGGCAAGCAAGTTGCTGCTCAAGTGAAAAAACCCAACTCTGGACCTAAGCCTGAAACTGAGTGCTTTTACTGCAAAGGGACTGGTCACTGGAAGCGGAACTACCCCAAGTAATTGACGGATAAGAAGGGTGGCAAAGTGAACATAGGTATATTTGATATACATCTTATTGATGTGTACTTTACTAGTGTTTATAGCAATCCCTCAGTATTTGATACTAGTTCAGTTGCTAAGAATAGTAACTCGAAACGGGAGTTGCAGAATGAACAGAGACTAGTTAAGGGTGAAGTGATGATGTGTATTGGAAATGGTTCCAAGATTGATATGTTCATCATCGCACACTGCCTACACTTTCGGGATTAGTGTTAAACCTAAAATAAATGTTATTTAGTGTTTGCGTTGAGCATGAATATGATTGGATCATGTTTATTGCAAAACGGTTATTCATGTAAGTTAGAGAATAATTGTTGTTCTGTTTACATGAATAAAACCTTCTATGGTCATACACCCAATGAAAATGGTTTGTTGGATCTCGATCATGGTGATACACATTTTCATAATATTGAAGCCAAAAGATGCAAAGTTAATAATGATAGTGCAACTTATTTGTGGCACTGCCGTTTAGGTCATATTGGTGTAAAGCGCATGAAGAAAATCCATGCCGATGGGCTTTTGGAATCACTTGATTATGAATCAGTTGATGCTTGCGAACCATGCCTCATGGGCAAGATGACTAAGACTCTGTTCTCCGGAACAATTGAGCGAGCAACAGATTTGTTGGAAATCATACATACTGATGTATGTGGTCCGATGAATATTGAGGCTCGCGGCAGGTATCATTATTTCCTGATCTTCACAGATGATTTGAGCAGCTATGAATATATCTACTTAATGAAACATAAGTCTGAAACATTTGAAAAGTTCAAAGAATTTCAGAGTGAAGTTGAAAATCATCGTAACAAGAAAATAAAGTTTCTACGTTCTGATCGTGGAGGAGAATATTTGAGTTATGAGTTTGGTCTACATTTGAACAATGCCGAATAGTTTCGCAACTCACGCCACCCGGAACACCAGAGCATAATGGTGTGTCTGAACGTCGTAATCATACTTTACTAGATATGGTGCGATCTATGATGTCTCTTACTGATTTACCGCTATCGTTTTGGGGTTATGCTTTAGAGACGGCCGCATTCACGTTAAATAGGGCACCATCAAAATCCGTTGAGACGACGCCTTATGAACTGTGGTTTGGTAAGAAACCAAAGTTGTCGTTTCTGAAAGTTTGGGGCTGCGATGCTTATGTGAAGAAAACTTCAACCTGATAAGCTCGAACCCAAATCGGAGAAATGTGTCTTCATAGGATACCCAAAGGAGACTATTGGGTATACCTTCAATCACAGATCCGAAGGCAAGACTTTTATTGCTAAATTCGGAGTTTTTCTAGAGAAGGAGTTTCTCTCGAAAGAAGTGAGTGGGAGGAAAGTAGAACTTGATGAGGTAACTGTACCTGCTCCCTTATTGGAAAGTAGTTCATCACAGAAACCGATTTCTGCGACACCTTCACCAATTAGTGAGGAAGTTAATGATGATGATCATGAAACTTTAGATCAAGATTCTACTGAACCTCGTAGGTCAACCAGAGTAAGATCCGCACTAGAGTGGTACGGTAATCCTATTCTGGAAGTTATGTTACTAGACCATGACGAACCTACAAACTATGAAGAAGTGATGGTGAGCCTAGATTCCGCGAAATGGCTTGAGGCCATGAAATCTGAGATGGGATCCATGTATGAGAACAAAGTATGGACTTTGGTTGACTTGCCCAGTGATCGGCAAGAAATTGAGAATAAATGGATCTTCAAGAAGAAGACTGACGCTGACGGTAATGTTACTGTCTATAAAGCTCGACTTGTTGCAAAAGGTTTTCAACAAGTTCAAGGGATTGACTACCATGAGACCTTCTCACCCGTAGCGATGCTTAAGTCTGTCCGAATCATGTTAGCAATTGCTGCATTTTATGATTATGAAATTTGGCAAATGGATGTCAAAACTGCATTCCTGAATGGATTTCTGGAAGAAGAGTTGTATATGATGCAACCGGAAGGTTTTGTCAATCCAAAGGGAGCTAACAAAGTGTGCAAGCTCCAGCAATCCATTTATGGACTAGTGCAAGCCTCTCGGAGTTGGAATAAACGCTTTGATAGTGTGATCAAAGCATTTTGTTTTGTACAGACTTTTGGAGAAGCCTGTATTTTGAATGACATATTGTTGATCGGAGATAATGTAGAATTATTCCGCAAAGCATAAAGGGATGTTTGAAAGGAGTTTTTCAAAGAAAGACCTCGGTGAAGATGCTTACATATTGAGCGTCAAGATCTATAGAGATAGATAAAGACGCTTGATAAGTTTTTCAATGAGTACATACCTTGACAAGATTTTGAAGTAGTTCAAAATGGAACAGTCAAAGAAAGAGTTCTTGCCTGTGTTACAAGGTGTGAAATTGAGTAAGACTCAAAGCCCGACCACAACAGAAGATAGAAAGAGAATGAAAGTCATTCCCTATGCCTCAACCATAGGTTCTATCAAGTATGCCATCTGTGTACCAAACCTATTGTATACCCTGCCCCGAGTTTGGCAAGGGAGTACAATAGTGATTAGGAGTAGATCACTGGACACTGGTCAAAATTATCCTTAGTGGAATAAGGATATGTTTCTCGATTATGGAGGTGACAAAAGGTTCATGGTAAATGGTTATGTCGATGCAAGTTTTGACACTGATCCAGATGACTCAAAGTCTCAATCTAGATACATATTGAAAGTGGGAGCAATTAGCTAGAGTAGCTCCGTGTAGAGCATTGTTGACATAGAAATTTGCAAAATACATACGGATCTGAATGTGGCAGACGTGTTAACTAAACTTCCCTCGCAAGCAAAACATGATCACACCTTAGTATTCTTTGGGTATTAATCATATAGCAATGTGAACTAGATTATTGACTCTAGTAAACCCTTTGGGTGTTGGTCACATGTCGATGTGAACTATGGGTGTTAATCACATGGTGATGTGAACTATTGGTATTAAATCACATGGCGATGTGAAATAGATTATTGACTCTAGTGCAAGTGGGAGACTGAAGGAAATATGCCCTAGAGGCAATAATAAAGTTATCATTTATTTCCTTATATCATGATAAATGTTTATTATTCATGCTAGAATTGTATTAACCGGAAACATAATACATGTGTGAATACATAGACAAACAGAGTGTCACTAGTATGCCTCTACTTGACTAGCTCATTGATCAAAGATGGTTATGTTTCCTAACCATAGACATGAGTTGTCATTTGATTAACGGGATCACATCATTAGGAGAATGATGTGATTGACATGACCCATTCCGTTAGCTTAGCACACGATCATTTAGTATGTTGCTATTGCTTTCTTCATGACTTATACATGTTCCTATGACTATGAGATTATGCACTCCCGTTTACCGGAGGAACACTTTGTGTTCTACCAAACGTCACAACATAACTGGGTTATTAGAAAGGTGCTCTACAGGTGTCTCCAAAGGTACTTGTTGGGTTGGCGTATTTCAAGATTAGGATTTGTCACTCCGATTGTCAGAGAGGTATCTCTGGACCCTCTCGATAATGCACATCACTTAAGCCTTGCAAGCATTGCAACTAATGAGTTAGTTGCGGGATGATGTATTACAGAACAAGTAAAGAGACTTGCCGGTAATGAGATTGAATTAGGTATTGAGATACCGATGATCGAATCTCGGGCAAGTAACATACTGATGACAAAGGGAACAACGTATGTTGTTATGTGGTTTGAACGATAAAGATCTCCGTAGAATATGTGGGAGCCAATATGAGCATCCAAGTTCCGCTATTGGTTATTGACCGGAGACGTGTCTCAGTCATGTCTACATAGTTCTCGAACCCGTAGGGTCCGCACGCTTAACGTTTCGATGACAGTTATATTATGAGTTTATATGTTTTGATGTACCGAAGGTTGTTCGGAGTCCCGGATGTGATCACGGACATGACGAGGAGTCTTGAAATGGTCGAGACATGAAGATTGATATGTTGGAAGCCTATGTTTGGATATCGGAAGTGTTCCGGGTGAAATCGGGATTTTACCGGAGTACCGGGAGGTTACCGGACCCCCCCGGGGACTTAATGGGCCTTAGTGGGCCTTGGTGGAAGAGAGGAGAGGCGGCCAGGGCAAGGGCCACGCCCCCTCTCCCCTAGTCCGAATAGGACAAGGAGAGGGGGGCGGCACCCCCCCTTCCTTCTTCTCCTCCACCTCTTTCCCCTCTCTCTCTAGTCCAACAAGGAAAGGGGGGAGTCCTACTCCCGGTAGGAGTAGGACTCCTCCTGGCGCGCCCCTCTCTAGGCCGGCCGCACCCCCCCTTGCTCCTTTATATACTGGGGCAAGGGGCACCCCAGAGACACAACAGTTGATCGTTTGTTCTTTTAGCCGTGTGCGGTGCCCCCCTCCACCATAGTCCAACTCGATAATACTGTAGCGGTGCTTAGGAGAAGCCCTACGTCGGTAGAACATCATCATCTTCACCACGCCATCGTGCTGACGAAACTCTCCCTCAAAACTCGGCTGGATCGGAGTTCGTGGGACGTCATCGAGCTAAACGTGTGCAGAACTCGGAGGTGCCGTGCGTTCGGTACTTGGATCGGTCAGATAGTGAAAATGTACGACTACATCAACCACGTTGTGCTAACGCTTCCGCTTTCGGTCTACGAGGGTACGTGGACACACTCTCCCCCCTCGTTGCTATGCATCACCATGATCTTGTGTGTGCGTAGGATTTTTTTTGAAATTACTACGTTCCCCAACAATAACCGTGGAAAGGATCAGATTCAACCAGAGTAATTAACTCTGGGTCGACAGAGAATTCATAATCCTTATCATCAATAAAGATAGGTGAAGTAGCAAACTTAGGATCACATTTCATTCTAGCATTCAGAGAATTTTCTTTATACTTGTGTAGTAATTTCTCTAGATCATCTCTATCATTACAAGTAAGAATATCTCTAGTTGTTTCTTCACTCATAACATAACCTTCCGGTACCTTAGGCAATTCATATCTAGGAGGGCTAGTTCTAGAAGGTGTTTCAAGAGGTTCAGTTTCAAGCTCATTCATCAGATTCAACAACATCATGTTGTATAACTCTAGCAATTTTTTTATCAAGAAATTCACCAAGTGGCACATCATCATTATTAAGCAAGGTACTAGCATCATCATAAGCATCATTCATAGTAGAATTAGCATCATCAATAACTTGCGACATATCAGAGTTGACATAGCATGTGGTGGTGTTGCAAGTTTATTCATAACAGAAGGTGAATCTAAAGCATAACTGGATGGCAGTTCCATACCTCCCCTCGTCCTTGAGGGAAATATCTTAGTTTTAGGATCCTTCGGATTCTTCATAGTGATAATATGATAATAATCCCAAGTGACTCAACAAATATAGCTATGCTCCCAGCAACGATGCCAGAAAAAGGTCTTGATAACCCACAAGTATAGGGGACCACAACAGTTTTCGAGGTAAAGTATTCAACCCAAATTTATAGATTCAACACAAAGGGAGCCAAAGAATATTTGAAGGTATTAGCAGCTGAGTTGTCAATTCAACCACGCCTGGAGATTAATTATCTGCAGCAAAGTGATCAGTAGAAAAGTAGTTTGATAGTGCTGATAGTAGTAGCAGCAGCAATAGTAACAGTAATAGTGATAGCAGTAATTTTGTAGCAAGTATAACAGTGCTGATAGCAGTAGTAACTTAGCAAAAACAATATGGAAAAGTTTGTAGGCATTGGATCGGTGACTTGTTGGATGATATTCATCATGTGACAGTTATAACCTAAGGCGATACGACACTAGCTCCAGTTCATCGATATAATGTAGGCATGTATTCCATAAATAGTCATACATGCTTTATTAAAAGAACTTGCATGACATCTTTTGTCCTACCCTCCCGTGACAGCGGGGTCCATATTGGAAACTAAGGGATATTAAGGCCTCCTTTTAATAGAGAACTGGAACAAAGCATTAACACATAGTGAATACATGAACTCCTCAAACTATGGTCATCATCGAGAGTGGGCCCAGTTGTTGTCACTCCGGGGTTGTCGGATCATAACACGTAGTAGGTGACTATAACTTGCAAGGTCGGATCTAAAACATGGATATAATGATGAATTCATAAACGGTTCAGATCTGAACATGGCACCCGGGCCCAAAGTGACAAGCATTAAGCATGTCAAAGTCATAGCAACATCAATCTAAGAACATAGTGGATACTAGGGATCATGCCCTAACAAAACTAACTCGATTACATGATGAATCTCATCCAACTCCTCACCGACCAGCGATCCTACGAAGGAATTACTCACTCCAGGTGGGGAGCGTCATGGAACTGGTGATGGAGAAGGGTTAGTGATGACGAAGAACGAATATCCCCCTCTCCGGAGCCCCAAACAGACTCCAGATCTGCCCTCACAAGGAAGAACATGGCTTGGCGGCGGCTCCATCTCGTGGATCGCGATAATTATTTCTCCCTTATTTTTTTCTTTGGAAATAGGAATTTATAGTGTCACGGTTGAGGTCTGCGGGGCCACCAGGTGGGTACAACCCACCTGGGGGCGCCAGGAGAGGGGGGCGCGGCCTGGTGGGTTGTGCCCACCCAGGGGCCCCTCTCCAGTAGGTCTTGGCTCCAGAAATTCTTATATATTATATAAAAATTCCTCGCAAAGTTTCTTTCCATTCCGAGAACTTTTATTTCTGCACAAAAACAACACAATGGTAGTTCTGCTAAAAACAGCATCTGTCCGGGGTTAGTTTCATTCAAATCATGCAAATTAGAGTCCAAAACAAGAGGAAAAGCATGAGAGAAAGTAGATACGTTGGAGACATATCACTAATCACCATGATATTGCCTTGTACCAAATGGACATTAAAAGTGCCTTTCTAAATGGTGAAATTGAGGAGGAAGTTTATGTTAAACAACCTCCTGGCATTGTTAATCCTAAGAAACCTGACCATGTTTACAAACTTCACAAAGCTTCGTATGGTCTTAAACAAGCTCATAGAGCGTGGTATAAATTCTTGACCAAGTTCCTTATTGAAAAAGGCTTTGAGATTGAAAAAAATGATTCTACTCTTTTTACTAAAAGGGTTAATGGAGAATTATTTGTGTGCCAAATTTATGTTGATGATATCATATTTGCTTCGACTAACCCTCATTTTAGTGAAAAGTTTGGAAAGCTAATGTCGGAGAAGTTTGAGATGTCTATGATGAGTGAACTCAAGTTCTTTCTTGGTTTGCAAATCAAGCAAACTAAGGAGGTAGATTTGTTTCCCAAATAAAGTATACCAAGGACTTATTCAAGAAGTTCAATATGCAATAATGCAAAGGTTTAAATACACCCATGCCTACTAGTGGACATCTTGACTTGACTAAGGATGGCAAACCAGTTGACCAAAAGGTTTATCGCTCTATGATTGGTTCATTTTTATATCTATGTGCCTCCCGTCTCGATATTATGCTAAGTGTATGCATGTGTGCACGATATCAAGCGAACCCCAAAGAATGTCATCTTAAGGCTGTGAAGAGGATAGTGAGATACTTAATCCATACACCAATTTTTGTCATTTGGTATCCTAAGAGGTCTTCTTTTGATCTTGTTGGCTACTCCGATTCGGACTATGCCGGTGACAAGATTGATAGAAAGTCCACTTCAGATACTTGTAAATTTCTTTGTAGATCTCTAGTGTCTTGGTCCTCCAAAAAAACTCGGTATCCTTATCCACCGCCGAAGCGGAATACATTGCCGCCGGTTCATGTTGTGCTCAATTACTTTGGATGACTCAAACTGTTAAAGATTATGGCATATATGTGAAACATGTTCCATTGCTTTGTGACAATGAAAGTGCTATTAAGATTGCTCACAATCCCGTGCAACATTCTCCAACTAAGCATATTGAAGTTCATCATCACTTCATTCGAGATCATGTTGCTAAAGGAGACACTGATCTTAAGCATGTTCGTACCGATAAGCAATTGGCGGATATTTTCACCAAACCGCTTGATGAGAAAGTATTTTGCCGTTTGAGAGGTGAATTGAACATCATTGATGCTTCAAACTTGGAGTAGAAACCTCATTTGAATACATGCAAGGCATGAGCCTTTGACTAATACTTGATATTTCTCTTGTGATGATGATCATATGTCTTGGATATATTTGCACCCTTGCATGCTATCTAACCCTTGTAGGTACTTGGATAAATCTAAATCTATGAGATTGCGAATCACTCACATCTTGAGCAATCTCTACATCACCAAGACTCTACAATATGGTGGTTGAAGACAAGGAAGCATGAAACCATTCAACATATCCTTTGACAATTTCTTTATATCAAATTTCACTTGATATCAAATCTCATGATTGTCATTTTGGATACACAAGTGCTCTTCCTTGCAAGACTAACCCATGTAGGTAGATGAACTCAAACTACAAATGGTGCTCCCAACTCATCGATGAGCTACATCAACCTTGAGAATCCCACACAAGTTCAACTACATGATCAAATTCAACACCACCACCCAAGGTATGTTATTCCATCTTAGAGAAGCTTTACCCCAAGTCATGGGTCAAAGCAGATGAACAAGATGTGAATACACCAAAATGCTTAAATGAAAAGTGGTAACCCCATTTCGAGCTTAAACGATGGGTATGACCTACGGTCAAGTGTTCTCACTTGACTCCTCAGTCAATATACTCTAACATAGGTGACTATCGCAGACCAATTCTAGATGAAGCTCTCTAGTGTTTCTCTGTTATGTTCTGCATTCCCTGCATCCAATTCATTGCAAATCCTTCAGTTAATTCCTTGTAAATCTTTGTGAGATCTTATTTGCCTAGTGAGCTGAGATGACAATTGTTCTCTCTCTATGTTGACCTCGATCACACCGGCTTGTCTCCTTCGGTCAAACCGAATCATTTCGGTGCCACCGAAGAAAATAACTCGGTATTACTGATTTCAATGTTGAGGAGACATTTTTCCATTTGCATCCTGCATATTTGTTCCAGATCCACTCAATGATTCTTGTCCTCTACCTGCATCACATTTTACATGCTGCTTTGTCATGTATCTCAAGGACCAAACCTATTCGACTCACACTCCAGAAGTTCCCTTCATGGAAATTGATGTCAAAGGGGGGGAGAGAGATCGCATCAAAGCTTAATCACATCAAAGGGAGAGAGAGAGATACCCCATGGGAAGAAAAGTTTTTTTAGTCTTCCCAGATGCTTGGTATTCAAGAGGAGAGAAGTCACATGTCTTTAATAGGGGAAAGACATGTTAGTATGTTTGTTATGATTGTTTTGTTCTGATTTTCTTGTTTTGTGCAGATTTTCCTTTCCCTAACTTCTCCCACTATCCCATATAAGATTCAGGGGGAGAAAGACTTCTAAGGGAAGGAAATCTTCGAATTCATTGCATATCTTTACTCCTTGGGGACATGTCTATATCCAATAGAGTACCTAGTAGTCACTCACTACATGTCATCCCAATCTTGGTACTCTTGTGGGTTTCTGTTTGCTTTGTTTAGTAGATGTTTCTGTGTTATCTAACCTTGTTTACTTAGGTTCATCTCTTCCAAAGCCAGCCCAAGACCACAAGGTAAGTATTTGCATCACACTCATGTGCATGATGATCTCTTGCTGATGTACATATTGTTTGCAAGAAGGACTCATGAACATGAAGGTATATTTCATGTATCTATATCATTTGCTCTGATGCATATAGCCAAGATACATGTAACTCATTGCTTGCTCTGTCATGCTTATGCATTCACATGCTCTTATATTCCATATTTACATGATTACATACATGTAGGGGAGCCTATGCATGTTACATGTCCTTCCAAAGCTTTACTTATTATTCTTCATATCTTTATCTAAAGCTTTGATGTATGTTGTCATCAATTACCAAAAAGGGGGAGATTGAAAGCACAAGTGCTTCCTGGGTGATTTTGGTAATTAATGTCAACATATCTCTTGTTGGACTAATACTTTTATCTAGTATATTTCTGAAAGTTCAACAAAGGCGTGGCATGGACAAGAGGATGTGGAACCCCTTCAAGAAGCTAAGGACAAGGATTGGCAAAAGCTCAAGACTGTACATTTTCATTTTAGTGATCCAAGATCACATTGAGTCCATAGGAAAGCCAATACTATTAAAAGGGGATGAGGTGTTGCTTAATGGCTTGCTTGCTCAAAGTGCTTACTGATATGCTCCAAAGCCCTCAACCACTTTCTCATTTCCACATATGTCCTAAACCTAAAGTCAAACTCAGCCCCACCGATTTGATCTATTCGGCGCCACCGAGTTCATTTGACATAGCCACTGCCAAAAACCCTAATCAATCCGGTTTCACCGATGGGATCTCGGTCTCATCGAGATGGGATTGCAAACTCTCTATTGCCTATTGCAATTATCTCGGTCCTGCCGAGATATGCAATCGGTCCCACCGAGTTTTCTTGACCAACTCTCTGCTTTGCTTATTACCAAAACCGGTCCCACCGAGTTTGTGTAATCAGTCAAACCGAGTTGAGGTTTTACCCTAACCCTAGCACATCGGTCCCACTGAGTTGATCATATCGGTCCCACCGAAAATCCTCACGTTCATATTTTGAACCAAATCAGTCTGACCGAGTTTCTCGATTCGATCCCACCGAGTTTGGTGAATTGTGTGTAAGGGCTAGATTTTGTGTGGATGCTATATATACCCCTCCACCTGTCCCCCATTTGTAAGGAGAGCCATCATAACGTGCCTACACTTCCAGCATTCATTTTCCGAGAGAGAACCACCTACTCATGTGTTGAGACCAAGATATTCCATTCCAACCACAAGAATCTTGATCTCTAGCCTTCCCCAAGTTGCTTTCCACTCAAATCATCTTTCCACCAAATCCAAATCTGTGAGAGAGAGTTGAGTGTTGATAAGACTATCATTTGAAGCACAAGAGCAAGGAGTTCATCATCAACACACCATCTATTACCTTTTGGAGAGTGGTGTCTCCTAGATTGGTTAGGTGTCACTTGGGAGCCTCCGTCAAGATTGTGGAGTTGAACCAAGGAGTTTGTAAGGGCAAGGAGATCGCCTACTTCGTGAAGATCTACCCAAGTGAGGCAAGTCCTTCATGGGCAATGGCCATGGTGGGATGGACAAGGTTGCTTCTTCGTGGACCCTTCGTGGGTGGACCCCTCCATGGACTCGTGCAACCATTACCCTTCGTGGGTTGAAGTCTCCATCAACGTGGATGTACGATAGAACCACCTATTGGAAGCATGCCAAAAATCTCCGTGTCTCCAATTGCGTTTGCACACTCCAACCCCATCCCTTTTACTTTCTTTCAAGTTCCATGCTTTACTTTCCGCTGCACATATACTCTTGCCATGCTTGCTTGAAATGTATTGTGAATGTTTAAACTTGTGCTAAAACTCCACCTTAACTTAAAGAATTTAAAAAACGGCTATTTTTATTTGTTGAGGGTCTAATCACCCCCCTCTAGACACCTCTTCTCGATCCTACAGTCCTCCTTTTAACTTTTACCTTGCCCCTCATCTTCATCTTCTTCCTCGCGACACCTCAGCCATCCTGAGCTCCGCTACCGCCGTCTCCGTCCAGCGCCCTCAACTTCGGCCGCTGCATCGACCTGAATGGACCGGAGCATTGCGGCACGCCTCCGCTATTCACCAGCATCCGTAAGTATTATCCTTCCTTGTAGCAGATTCGCATTAGGGTTTTCACCGTTCATCGGTGTTCTTCATTGTTCCTTATTTTCTTCTTTAGATCATGTAGTTCGATCTAAATATGGTACCAAAGTTCTGCGGTAGCGGTTTAGCATCCCTTTCCAACTTAAAAAACACTCTTTATTCACAAGATCTCATCTGAGCACATGAGCTTTTCCGCTGCCATCTCGTTAAGTTTAGAATTTATTTCATTTTTGAACTGCTGTATATCCAAAATTATAGAACTGATTTGTGGAATATGTTTTTCCAAGACTTTGTAAATCCTCACTTATAGATCTGAAATATTGTAACTATTTGGGCGGCTTAAATGATAAACCGTAACCCGCCATATACCATTAGTCCCCTTTTAGGCCGCCGACATATATTCATAATCTGTATAACCGGCATTGTCATCCGTTTTAACCATGCTAGCTCTTCCTTCTGCCTATGAATTGGCTTTGTATAATGCACTTTATCTTTTAATCACTGGCTGGCTTAGCAGCACAATCCTTAACCCGAAAATATTTTCCTTTGTAGTCAAAAATGTCAAAAGCCAAAACCATCACCATATGCAACTGGGTCATCTCCCGGCTTACCGGGGAAACATTGAACAAGTATGTCCAAATGGGCGTCTTAGCCAAAAAGATGTCATCCGTTGGAGGTTCCCAGGCACAGAAACCCGAGCCCAAGGAAGGTGAAGTAATTGTCTTTACTGATCATCTGCTTCGAGGTTTTACCCCACCCAGCTCAAAATTCTTCCGCGATGTGCTGCACTTTTTCAATCTCCATCCTCAAGATATCAGACCCAATTCCGTTTCAAACATCTCTAACTTTTCAAGTGTTTAGCGAAGTATACCTTTGATGTCTACTACACAACCTTCTTCTTGTAGACGTTGTTGGGCTTCCAAGTGCAGAGGTTTGTAGGACAGTAGCAAATTTCCCTCAAGTGGATGACCTAAGGTTTATCAATCCGTAGGAGGCGTAGGATGAAGATGGTCTCTCTCAAGCAACCCTGCAACCAAATAACAAAGAGTCTCTTGTGTCCCCAACACACCCAATACAATGGTAGATTGTATAGGTGCACTAGTTTGGCGAAGAGATGGTGATACAAGTGCAATATGGATAGTAGATAAAGGTTTTTGTAATCTGAAATTATAAAAACAGCAAGGTAACTAATGATAAAAGTGAGCGTAAACAGTATTGCAATGCGTTGAAACAAGGCCTAGGGTTCATACTTTCACTAGTGTAAGTCCTCTCAATAATAATAACATAATTGGATCACATAACTATCCCTCAACATGCAACAAAGAGTCACTCTAAAGTCACTAATAGAGGAGAACATACGAAGAGATTATGGTAGGTTACGAAACCACCTCAAAGTTATTCTTTCCAATCAATCCGTTGGGCTATTCCTATAAGTGTCACAAACAGCCCTAGAGTTCGTACTAGAATAACACCTTAAGACACAAATCAACCAAAACCCTAATATCACCTAGATACTCCAATGTCACCTCAAGTATCCGTGGGTATGATTATACGATATGCATCACACAATCTCAGATTCATCTATTCAACCAACACATAGAACCTCAAAGAGTGCCCCAAGGTTTCTACCGGAGAGTCAAGAAGAAAACGTGTGCCAACCCCTATGCATAGGTTCATGAGCGGAACCCGCAAGTTGATCACCAAAACATACATCAAGTGAATCACGTGATATCCCATTGTCACCACAGATACGCACGGCAAGACATACATCAAGTGTTCTCAAATCTTTAAAGACTCAATCCGATAAGATAACTTCAAAGGGAAAACTCAATCCATTACAAGAGAGTAGAGGGGGAGAAACATCATAAGATCCAACTATAATAGCAAAGCTCGCGATACATCAAGATCGTACCACCTCAAGAACACGAGAGAGAGAGAGAGAGAGAGAGAGAGAGAGAGAGAGAGATCAAACACATAGCTACTGGTACATACCCTCAGCCCCGAGAGAGAACTACTCCCTCCTCGTCATGGAGAGCACCCGGATGATGAAGATAGCCACCGCAGAGGGATTCCCCCCCCCCCCGACAGGGTGCCGGAACGAGTCTAGATTGGTTTTCGGTGGCTACAGAGGCTTCTAGTGGCGGAACTCCCGATCTATTGTGCTCCCCGATAGTTTTAGGGTATATGGATATATATTGGCGGAAGAAATACATCAGGGGAGCCACGAGGGGCCCACGAGGGTGGAGGGCGTGCCCAGGGAGGGTGGGCGCGCCCCCTGCCTCGTGGCTTCCTTGTTGATCCCCTAATGTGCACTCCAAGTCTCCTGTATTGCTTTCTTTCTAAAAATAACTTTTCCGAAGGTTTCATTCCGTTTGGACTCCGTTTGATATTCCTTTTCTATGAAACACTGAAACAAGGGAAAAACAGAAACCGACACTGGGCTCTGGGTTAATAGGTTAGTCTTAAAAATCATATAAAATAGCATATAAATGCATATAAAACATCCAAGGTTGATAATATAATAGCATGGAACAATCAAAAATTATAGATGCGTTGGAGACGTATCAGCATCCCCAAGCTTAATTCCTGCTCGTCCTCGAGTAGGTAAATGATAAAAACAGAATTTTTGATGTGGAATGCTACCTAACATATTTATCCATGTAGTTCTCTTTATTGTGGCAAGAATATTCAGATCCATAAGATTCAAGACAAAAGTTTAATACTGACATAAAAATAATAATACTTCAAGCATACTAACCAAGTAATCATGTCTTCTCAAAAAAACATGGCCAAAGAAAGCTATCCCTACAAAATCATATAGTCTGGCTATGCTCCATCTTCACCACACAAAGTATTTAAATCACACACAACCCCGATGACAAGCCAAGAAATTGTTTCATACTTTTGGTGTTCTCAAACTTTTTCAATCTTCACGCAATATATGAGTGTGAGCCATGGACCTAGCACTATTGGTGGAATAGAATGGTGGTTGTAGAGAAGGCAAAAAGGAAGAAGATAGTCTCACATCAACTAGGCGTATCAACAGGCTATGGATATGCCCATCAATAGATATCAATGTGAGTGAGTAGGGATTGCCATGCAACAGATGCACTAGAGCTATAACTGTATGAAAGCTCAAAAATAAACTAAGTGGGTGTGCATCCAACTTGCTTGCTCACGAAGACCTAGGGAATTTTGAGGAAGCCCATCATTGGAATATACAAGCCAAGTTCTATAATGAAAGATTCCCACTAGTATATGAAAGTGACAACATAGGAGACTCTCTATCATGAAGATCATGGTGCTACTTTGAAGCACAAGTGTGGTAAAAACTAAAAGGATATTAGCATTGCCCCTTCTCTCTTTTCTCACATTTTTTTATTTTTTTTATTTGGGCCTTCTCTTTTTTTATGGCCTCTTTTTATTTTTTTATTTGGGTTTCTTTGGCCTCCTTTTTTTTCTTCCGGAATCTCATCCCGACTTGTGGGGGAATCATAGTCTCCATCATCCTTTCCTCACTGGGACAATGCTCTAATAATGATGATCATCACACTTTTATTTACTTACAACTCAAGAATTACAACTCGATACTTAGAAAAAAATATGACTCTATATGAATGCCTCCGGCGGTGTACCGAGATGTGCAATGACTCATGAGTGACATGTATGAAAGAATTATGAACCATGGCTTTGCCACAAATACAATGTCAACTACATGATCATGCAAAGCAATATGACAATGATGAAACGTGTCATAATAAACAGAACGGCAGAAATTTGCATGGCAATATATCTCAGAATGGCTATGGAAATGCCATAATAGGTAGGTATGGTGGCTGTTTTGAGGAAGATATATGGTGGGTTTATGGTACCGGCGAAAGTTGCCCAGTACTAGAGAGGCTAGCAATGGTGGAAGGGTGAGAGTGCGTATAATCCATGGACTCAACATTAGTCATAAAGAACTCACATTCTTATTGCAAAAATCTATTAGTTATCGAAACAAAGTACTACGCGCATGCTCCTAGGGGGATAGATTGGTAGGAAAAGACCATCGCTCGTCCCCGACAGCCACTCATAGGGAAGACAATCAATAAATAAATCATGCTCCGACTTCATCACATAACGGTTCACCATACGTGCATGCTACGAGAATCACAAACTTTAGCACAAGTATCTCTCAAATTCACAACTACTCAACTAGAATGACTCTAATATCACCATATCCATATCTCAAAACAATTATCAAGTATCAAACTTCTCATAGTATTCAATGCACTCTATATGAAAGTTTTTATTATACCCATATTGGATGCCCATCATATTAGGACTAAATTCATAACCAAAGCAAATTACCATGCTGTTCTACAGAATCTCAAAATAATATAAGTGAAGCATGAGAGATCAATTATTTCTATAAAATAAAACCACCACCGTGCTCTAAAAAGATATAAGTGAAGCACGAGAGCAAATGACAAACTACTCCGAAAGATATAAGTGAAGATCAATGAGTAGTTGAATAATTATGTAACTATGTGAAGACTCTCTAACATTTAATAATTTCAGATCTTGGTATTTTATTTAAACATCAAGCAAAACAAAATAAAATAGAATGACGCTCCAAGCAAAACACATATCATGTGGTGAATAAAAATATAGCTCCAAGTAAAGTTACCGATGAATGAAGACGAAAGAGGGGATGCCTTCCGGGGCATCCCCAAGCTTAGGCTTTTGGTTGTACTTGAATATTACCTTGGGGTGCCTTGGGCATCCCCAAGCTTAGTCTCTTTCCACTCCTTATTCCATAGTCCATCGAATCTTTACCCAAAACTTGAAAACTTCACAACACAAAACTTAACAGAAAACTCGTAAGCTCCGTTAGTATAAGAAAGCAATTCACCATCATAAGGTACTGTAATGAACTCATTATAAATTCATATTGGTGTAATATCTACTGTATTCCAACTTATCTATGGTTCATACCCTCCGATACTACTCATAGATCCATCAAAATAAGCAAACAACACGATGAAAACAGAATCTGTCAAAAACAGAACAGTCTGTAGTAATCTGTAGGTTTCGACCACTTATGGAACTCATAAAATTATTAAATGAATTGGTGCACCTGAGGAATTTGTCTATTAATCATCTTCAAAAAGAATTAACTAAATAGCATTCTCCAATAAAAAATGGCTGCAATTCTCGTGAGCGCTAAAGTTGCTGTTTTTTACAGCATGATCATAAATACTTCACCCAAGTCTTCCCAAAGGTTATACTTGGCACAAACACTAATTAAAACATAAAACCACATATAAACAGAGGCTAGATGAATTATTTATTACTAAACAGGAACAAAAAGCAAGGAATAAAAATAAAGTTGGGTTGCCTCCCAACAAGCGCTATCGTTTAACGCCCCTAGCTAGGCATGATGATTTCAATGATGCTCACATAAAGGATAAGAATTGAAACATAAAGAGAGCAACAACAACAAAAATAACAAAGCCTTTAGTCCCAAACAAGTTGCGGTAGGCTAGAGGTGAAACATAAAGAGAGCACCAAGAAGAATATTACTAGCACATTTAAGCCTAACCCACTTCCTATGCATAGGGATTTGTGAGCGAACAACTTGTGGGAACAATAATCAACTAGCATAGGAAGGCAAAACAAGCATGACTTCAAAATTTTAAGCACATAGAGAGGAAAGTTGATATTATTGCAATTCCTACAAGCATATGTTCCTCCCTCATAATAATTTTTAGTAGCATCATGAGTGAATTCAACAATATAACCAGCACCTAAAGCATTCTTTTTTGAATATTTACTATGAGGCAAAGCCCCACAGCCCTTTATTAAAAAGAAATAACTGTACAAAAGTACATAAGGAATATATACAAGAGCTAAGATACTAGACTAGAAAACTAAAGAACTAGAGTACATCAACCTACCTGGACTAATTAGACTAAAGAGTTTATCCAAGCTTTGAGCTTGATGCTACTATCCTCCTTAAGCCTATGCGATAGAAGTGTGAGATCATGTACAAAGTTAGACCTCCAAGCAGCAAAAGTAGCTCTCTCCCCTCTAAAAGTTCTTCCATTCCTGAGGATCCAAATGTTCCAGGCAGCTGTCAACATTACTTCAAAGAAGAAAGTATGCCTGAAACTTGATCTAGCATGTTGGATACATTGCAAAATTTCCGGCCCTCTTGACCAATCGATAGAAAGATAGTTCCAGACCCTCCGACTGAAATTGCGGTTGAAGAACAAATGCAGCCTATCCTCATATGAGAATTCCTGACAGATAACACAAAGATTATCATCCAAAGGGGATCTCCAGTGCCTGCGGATCAGGAGGTTCTTGGTGTTAAGCCTGTCAAAGAAAAGTAACCAGCCAAAGACTTTGATCTTCAATGTGCATATGCTTTTCCACAGCCATTTACACGGTTAAATTGTAGGCAAATGTGAGTGCATTAAGGTGTAGAAACTCTTGGCTGAGAATGCACCAGATTTGCCCGGCCAGACCCAGACATCCGGTATGTTAGTGTTCCTGTCCAAAGCCATTATCCAATCCTCTAGCACATGCAACTCTTGAGCAGCCTCATGAGACAATGGCAAGAAAATCATTGAAAAAATATCCTATGATATGAGGAATTCATGCACTGAAACCTTGTCATTGTTAACAAAGGAGAATAACCTTGGCAGTCTCCAACATAAAGGTCTAGAAGATCCACCAATATGCCAAGCATCAGTCCAGAGCAGAGCAGAGTCACCCATGTTTATGTGCACTAAGGCAATAGGTGTGTACGCATCATGGAGCTTGAGGATATCTCTCCACCAAAAGGACCCCACTGGGGTTGTAGCATGTGGGACACCATCAGCATAATAACTGTTCCAGATGAGGGACACCCATGGTATGTCAACCTTATTATAGAACTTATGCAAATGCTTGAGTAGTAGCCCTTTGTTTTGGATGTTTAAGTTGATCACTCTAAGACCTCCTTTATCTTTGGGCCGACAAACTAGATCCCAAGCAGCCAAAGATTGCTTTGGAGCATCAGAACTCCCCTTCCAGAGGCATTGTCTGAAGATTCTGTCCAACTGCTTGATAATACCATGAGGGATTTGTAAGCTATAAAGAAAGTAGATTGGCATGGAGGTCAGGACCAAAGTTAGGAGCTGTAAGCGTGATCCTTGATTAAGCATGCATGAGCTAGCAGTCAAACGTCTCTCCAAAGTATCCACTAAAGGCATGAGATCAACAATCCTGGGTCTAGTGGTTCCAAGGGGCAGCCCTAGATATGTAAAAGGGAGTTGGCCAATCCTGTAGCCAAACAGGGCAGCTAACCGAATTGCTTCACCTTCATCAATGTTGAGTGGGATCATTGAGGACTTTGGAAAATTGACCTTGAGACCAGTAGATTGTTGAAAGGTGAGCAACATGTTCTTTAGAGCCACCGGTTCCTCATCTCTAGCTGACAAAAAGATAACAGTATCATCAGCATACTGTATAATGGGAAACTCCTGGTCATGGGTGGGGATTGGGAGTGATAAGACACCCTGTGTCAGCATTTGATTAATCACAGACTGTAAAAGGTCAGCTGAAATTACAAATAGAAGAGGTGATAGAGGATCCCCTTGTCTGACCCCATATTTGCATTTGAACTGCTTGCCAGGGATGCCATTTAGCAACACAGAAGAAGACCCTGTAGAAAGGATCTCTTTGATCCATCCAATCCATTTATCATCAAAACCTTTGTGTTTGAGCATCAGCAAAATAACCTCATGATTAACAGTATCAAAAGCCTTGGAAAAATCTAATTTCAGAATAACAATAGGCCTCTTAGACTGTTTGCATTGATGTATATACTCAAAACTCCAAGCCAGACAGTCCTGGATTGATCTACCCTTAAGAAAACCATATTGATTCTTATGGATGCAGCTTAGAATCACCTTTTGCAATCTATTAGCCAGCAGCTTGGTGAGAAACTTAAAGCATGTGTTTGTAAGAGAAATGGGCCTAAAATCATCCGGTCCCTCAGGAGATAACATCTTAGGGATAAGGGTAATGAGAGACCCATTAATGTTTTCCAGAGAAAGTTTTCCTTCATAAAAGTCTTTTATCAAACTTAAGAAATCTTTCTCAATGATCGGCCAACAACGCTTGACAAACATGACATTAAAACCATCGAGCCCTGGTGCCCTGTCAATTGGCAGCTCCTGCAAGACCGTTTTAATCTCAGCATCAGAGAAGGGAAGCAACAATTCCCCCAAACCAGGGACAGTTTGGATGAGTGTGCCCAGATCATAGCCCATTGAAATGTCATGCGCCTGGCCCATTTGGTTTTTGAAGGAAGCCCATAGGATTCCCGCCATTTGAGCATGATCAGAAACAGGGTCATCCATCTACTGCATTTTCAGACTAGCTATAGAGTTTTTCCTCATGCGCTCAGATGCCATGGCATGGAATTTTTTTGAGTTTTCCTCACCCACCTGGATGTACCTAATCGTACACCTCTGCTTCCAATAGATATAGTGGAGCTTCAACAAATGCTCATAATGCAACTTGACTATTTTCCTGAAATTGAACTCTGATCTAACCAATGGCCGTAACTCCTCCAACTTATCAAAATAGAGAATAACTTTACTGCATTCCACAGTTAACTTCTTAAGGTAAGAGAGGTTTTTGCTCCAAACTCTTAAGTCATACCTGAGACGTTTAAATTTCCTAGTTAAAACTGCGGATGCAGAGAGATCAGAAAAAACAGGGGCCTCCCAAGATTTCTTGACACACTCCATAAACCCTGGCATTTCAACCCAGTAATTTCGAAACCTAAAAATCTTGGACTTGGGAATTTTAGTGTCGATTGAAACCACACATGGCACGTGATCCGAAGAGGTTTTTGTTAGGGGAAAGACAACTGTGTTAGGATAGTGAGAGATCCAATCAGAGGATGTGAAGAACCAATCAAGTTGTTCCAAGAGAGGGATTTGCTGCGTGTTGGACCAAGTAAAGCTTCTACCCTTTATTGGCAATTCCAAAAGCCCAAGATGGCCTATGATTTCATTAAAGAGTAAGATGTCATTTATATCTCCTCCTGGCAGATTTCTGTTATCTAGAGAGCGGATGAAGTTAAAATCACCAAGGAGCAACCAATTCTCATCCAAGGGGATAGTTAGGTGATATAACCAACTCACAAAATCATCTCTAGGTTGACCATCACATGGCCCATAGACAGAAACCATAGTCCATCGTTCTGAGTTATGAACAGACATAAAAGAAACAACAATACTAAAGCGATGGCTTTCCACTAGCTCCCCCTCAAATACTGAAGAATTCCAAATGGCCAAGATTCCACCAGAAGCACCCACAGAAGGAGAGAAAGCAAATTGATCAAAATGCCTAGGGCAGAAGGACCGAATCTTCCTAATGTCAAACTGCTCACACTTAGTTTCCTGCAAACAAATTATGGAGCAGTGACTCTCCTCTATCTTAGCTCTAATGTCACGCTGTCGAGCGTTAGAGTTCAGGCCTCGCACATTCTAGCACAACACATTCCAATTACAAAACGATGTAGTCTCCATAGATAACTAACAAAAGATAATAGAGTCGAACTGCGCTGCTTAACAGCTCAGTTATAAGTGCCGCAGAGTAACACACAACCACATCAGACAAGTTCAGAGCCACATAAGACAAAAGTAAACCAAAAGAACAAATGACCAGGTGTTTCCATGGTCCCAGCAAATAACTCTGTAGTTCACTCATCATGAGAACTGTCATCTTGTGGAGCCTGTTTAGGAGAAGCCATAAGCTTCTCCACTGATAACTCCTCCGGAGCGATCCCAAGTGATGCACCGATTGCCTGCATTGTAGCGATGGGCATCGGAGGTGGAAGCGGAATGTCTTGGTCTGCCGCCTCGTCCAGCTTGAGCTTCTTGGCCTTGGGGCGACGGAGAGGCATAGGCTTCACAGGAATTGCAGAGGTGCTCTTCATGCCAGTCCTTCTTGCACAGCTGCGCGTCATCCTTCTGACAGAAAACTCGGTCAACTCCTCAACAATCTGAACTTCTCGCTTGGAGCGACGAGTTTGTCTTGGTCTTTTTCCCAAGGGCGAGGGAGTGACAGCTGTGAACTGAAAGTTATCCTGGGAAAGATTTATTGCTTGAGAGACAGGGTCCTGCAAATCATCTGGTATCTCTTCAAGAACAACAGAGGAGCATGGCTATATGTAGAAATCAGACTTATCGTAGGCCAGGGATTGCCAGTGTTGCTCCAAAAGGGGGGAGATCATCTTAACAGGCACGGGTGGGAAGCAAAGACCTGGCAGGCAGCTTGGAACATTTTTGATGAAGAACTCCGGCATCAAAGACTTGAAGGATCTTTCCCAAATCATTGCTGGCGGGAGCACTGGCCCATAAAATACCCTGACAATGCCCAAATGAATAGGGTCTAGAGGGCTTGCTGGATGAGCTTGCACCAAAGGTTGTTGAACTTCTTCCATGTCATCATCATCGTCAGAATTCATTGAAGGATTGTGGATCGTGGAGTTATGGTCCTGTACGATTGGGTCCTGTACAGGATCTTGGTCGGGCGGGTTAGCATCCACCCAAGGGCCCCAACCATCGTCATTGTTCAAGTTCTGTCCCCAGCCTGGCGCATCATTGTGTCCTTGCTCATGGCCAGGGGCACTGCATTCCAACCCAAAGCAGGGTAGGGTGGCATAGCCCAGAACGGCTGAGGGGGAGCATTAGCCCCTGGCATGGGATGTGGGTTGCCATCCAGGGGCATTGGGTCCTCATCAGCGGGAATCAAAGCATCCACAAAGTCACCATCCAGGATATAGCAGCCGGTCGTCCAAGAAACCAGAGTACCGCCCCAAGTGGCAAATTCCCTAAAAGTAACAGAGCGTGGCACCAGCGCGTTGTCAGGGAACGAAGCGCGAACCAAAGACCTGACCTTCCGACGATCTGTACTATTCCAGTAGTGGAACTGACCAAAGGTGCTAACCATATCCGCAATGCACTGTGTATTATGATAATCCAGAGGTATGCCAATAAACATCAACCAACCCTGCCTGTGTCCATGTAGAGCACTGAAACCCTCTCCTTGGTTATGCAAAATAAAACTGACAAAGATCTCTTGACCATCCTCATCTAAACCCAAAGGAAAAGGCGGATGCGAAGTGAAGGAGGCACAGACCATAGGATCTTCCATCTCGAATAAACCAACTTCTTGATACCAAGTTTGAGCAGAGAGGACAGGAACATGCATGGTCTGGATTAAGAAGTTGAGAACCTACTGTCGACAAGCACCAACCAGATGAGCCGGGGGAGTAGGCTCCACGATTCCCACCATGTACTGCTCGTGCGGTCGGGGGGGAGGGGTCACCAGAGTGTAGTAGGTGCGCGGCAGACGATCCGCACCACCATCCACAATGTCGAAACTAGCCGGGATGAAGCGGAAGGAATCGATCTCATACACCTCCATTGGAGGGGGCGGGCAAGGAGCAGAGCTTGGTGCTGCTTGTTGATATGTGGTTTGGGGCAGCGGGTGTGTCGATGGCAACGCCGGTGGAGTAGCAGGAGGTCAGGTTTTCTGCTGCTAAGGCGTTTGTTCTTGGGAAACCGAAGAGGCCAAAGAGGCAGAGTAACTTTTCTCCCTCTCACGATTTTCAAAGCTAGGTGATGGGACTTTGGGCACCCAAAGGGATAAGTCAGGAGCACAAGCATAGAAATTTTATTACTCTCTACACAAGCAAAATTCTTCTCATTCGGAATAGTGGGAGTATCATAAGAAACTCAAATACTATAAATTGTTTCCACATTAAAAGAGTAATGTTCAGAAAAGGGGTAACCATAATCATGACAAGTTTTAGAAATATAATCACTACTTTTTATAGCATAAGTATCATCACAATAATCATCATAAGTAGGAGGCATGCTATCATCATTATAAATTTGCATATCAAAACTTGGGAGACTAAAAATATCATCTTCATTAAACGTAGCATCCCCAATATTGGGACAAACATTAATTGCAGAAAATATATTCTCAAAAACATCATCTTCATCAAACATAGCATCCCCAAGCTTGGCCCTTTTCATATCAGAAGCTTAATCACTCTCATCATTAATAGTATGGATAGAACCAATAGTATAGCAATTATCATATTCTTCCAAGCAAGTGCCAAAAAGATTTTCAAGATCATAAGAAGTATCATTATCTTCCACAATTATATTTTCATGAGGCACAATAGTAATAGGAGCAGCATTATTTGGGGGAGATATCTTTTTACCTCTCTTCCTTTTTCTTTTCTTCTTCTTCACCACATCATGTGTGGGTTCAATCCTCTTTTTGGAGCTCCTTATTAATGAGATTGGTTGAATAGGAGGCTCCTCCTCGTTACCTAATTCATCATAAGTGGAGGGTATTGGGAAGTCTCTTCCCTTTCATTAGTATTCTCTTCATCTTCTATTTGTTTTCTTTTCTTTATGTAGTTGGCAATATAAGGATTTTCAATACAATTCACCGCACACTACATATAAATTTCCTCTAGATCAAAACCAAGAAGTTTATAACGGGCAAATTCTGGAACATGCTTAGTTATACGTTTCATTTCCTCGTAACCCATAAGCAAACTGAGTTCATTATAATGTGCAAGGGAAATCAAGTCATCACAATTTTTGGACACGATTAGATCATGAAACAATTTGCATCGGATAGCTAAATGACCCTGTTCATTGCAAAGTCCACAAGTACGGCCAAGAAAATTTAAATTCTCAGCACAATCATCTAGCCTTTCTTGCAACAATTTAGTTTCTAAGTACTTATGCCTCTTGCAATATCTTTCTTCCCTATTTGGTGTGTACTTACAAACCCAATGCACTCCACAAAAATTGACATGTTTATAGGAGACATTTTCATCATAAGTAGTGCAATCATCATTAGTACCATGGATATTCAAGGAGTTCATACTAACAACATTGCAATCATGCTCATCATTCAAAGATTTAGTGCCAAACATTTTAATGCATTCTTCTTCTAACACTTTGGCACAATTTTCCTTTCCATCATACTCATGAAAGATATTAAAAAGATGAAGCGTATGAGGCAAACTTAATTCCATTTTTTGTAATTTTCTTTTATAAACTAAACTAGTGATAAAACAAGAAACTAAAAGACTCGATTGCAAGATCTAAAGATATACCTTCAAGCGCTAACCTCCTCGGCAACGGCGCCATAAAAGAGCTTGATGTCTACTACACAACCTTCTTCTTATAGACGTTGTTGGGCCTCCAAGTGCAGAGGTTTGTACGATAGTAGCAAATTTCCCTCAAGTGGATGACCTAAGGTTTATCAATCCGTAGGAGGCATAGGATGAAGATGGTCTCTCTCAATCAACCCTGCAAACAAATAACAAAGAGTCTCTTGTGTCCCCAACACACCCAATACAATGGTAGATTGTATAGGTGCACTAGTTCAGCGAAGAGATGGTGATACAAGTGCAATATGGATAGTAGATAAAGGTTTTTGTAATCTGAAATTATAAAAACAGCAAGGTAACTAATGATAAAAGTGAGCGTAAACGGTATTGCAATGCGTTGAAACAAGGCCTAGGGTTCATACTTTCACTAGTGTAAGTCCTCTCAATAATAATAACATAATTGGATCACGTAACTATCCCTCAACATGCAACAAAGAGTCACTCTAAAGTCACTAATAGAGGAGAACAAACGAAGAGATTATGGTAGGGTACGAAACCACCTCAAAGTTATTCTTTCCAATCAATCCGTTGGGCTATTCCAATAAGTGTCACAAACAGCCCTAGAGTTCGTACTAGAATAACACCTTAAGACACAAATCAACCAAAACCCTAATGTCACATAGATACTCCAATGTCACCTCAAGTATCCGTGGGTATGATTATACGATATGCATCACACAATCTCAGATTCATCTATTCAACCAACACATAGAACCTCAAAGAGTGCCCCAAAGTTTCTACCAGAGAGTCAAGATGAAAACGTGTGCCAACCCCTATGCATAGGTTCATGGGCGGAACCTGCAAGTTGATCACCAAAACATACATCAAGTGAATCATGTGATATCCCATGGTCACCACAGATACGCACGGCAAGACATACATCAAGTGTTCTCAAATCTTTAAAGACTCAATCCGATAAGATAACTTCAAAGGGAAAACTCAATCCATTACAAGAGAGTAGAGGGGGAGAAACATCATAAGATCCAACTATAATAACAAAGCTCGCGATACATCAAGATCGTACCACCTCAAGAACACGAGAGAGGGAGATCAAACACATAGCTACTTGTAAGTGCATCTAGTGCCACCCCTAGTTGGATTTGGAGTATTGACGACAAACCTAGTTGAGGGACTAATGTGTTTGTGAGAATTGCAGGATAACACAGGTGGAAGTCCCTCATTGATTCGGTTTTCCTACCAGAGATGACCCCTAAAAATGTATGAAGACATTGAAGTCAAAGGTGGTATGTGAAGACATTCACATTGAAGACTATGACAAGAGAAGACATCGCATGAAGACTGGAGCGCGAAGACTTAGATCTTTCGTAGTTCCTTTTCTTCTTTGTTGAGTCATAGGAACCACCGTACTGTTAAGTGGGGTCCAAGAGAACCAGTCAGAATGACTGAAGTGATGCTTAGCCAAAATCCTATGTCTTCGAGTGTTGACTATGAGAGCGAATCTTGTCCAGAGTAGGACAAGTCAGCTTTGCTTGTAGCCCAAGTAAAGTTGCCGTGTGTGTTTGAAATCTGACCATTGGAACACGTGTCAGTTCCTTAGTGACCCAGGGTCATTTCAGACAAATCAGGTCGGGTTGCCTAGTGGCTACAAATAGCCCACCCCCTACAACCATAAACGGTTGGCTGCTCAGAGTTAAAGTATGGCTTTTGTCGTTTGAGAGCAACCCACCTCGAAGCCTTTAAGAGAGAATTCCTTGAGAGGATAAAGCCCTAACCACCCAGAGCCAACGAGTGTTAGGCATCACTTAAGTCTTCTTGTCTGTGTGATCTGAAGACTTATTACACTTGAGGACTGTGAATCCTCCAGCCGGTTAGGCGTCGTGTTCTGAGCATCCAAGAGTTATTGTGGATCGCCGGTGAACGAAGTCTGTGAAGGTTTGGAAGTCTACCTTGAAGACTTACCAGAGTGATTGGGCGAGGTCTGTGTGACCTTAGTTCAAGGGGAATACGGAGAGGATTAAGTGTTCTGAGTTGCGTGCTCAGGACTAAGTGTCCGGGACTGAGTGTCCTCGGGTTTAAATACCTATCCGCCCTAACCAGACGTACAACTGTCACATCAGTTGGAACTGGTCTACCAAACCTTTGTCTTTGTCACGCACATTGGTTCTATCCTTCTCATCTCTTTATTTACTGGTGGCTCTTGTGAAGTCAATGCCTATTTGCTTTATCTATTTGTCTTCACTATGTACCTGATCCTTACTGCCTAGCTGCTATTAGTCATTATGGTTTCACTTCATTGAATGCTTGACTATTGTTTGTCTAGTGTAGTCTACCTTCCGCTGCATGGAAGTAGGTTCATTTCTATCATTTGTCTTTGAAACTTCCATGTTTTGAAGACTTTCATAAAAATCGCCTATTCACCCCCCTCTAGTCGATATAACACACTTTCAATTGGTATCAGAGCAAGGTACTCCCTTGTTCTGTGTGATTCTGGTTTAACCGCCTGGAGTTTTAGTTATGTCGACCACAGGTATGAAGACTGTGTCATGCCCCATCTTTGACGGTGACGAGTATCCCAAGTGGAAGGCCATGATGAAGAAGCACCTCATGGCAACAAACAACGAGCTGTGGATCGTCACTGAGATTGGTTTGACCGATCTGTGCAAGATGGCGGAAGTTGATGACATTCGCAAGTACACTCTTCTCAACCTCACGGTGAAGGACGTCATCTGCTCCTATCTATCACAAAATCAGTTTAGGAATATCATGCATCTCGATCATGCGAAGCTCATCTAGGACCGTCTCTCTGAAGTCTATGAGGGTCATCAAACTCGTCATGATCCTCGGTTCGAGGACTTTAAGGAGTCACTCAAAGCGATGACTTTCGAACCAGAATCATCATCTTCTGCATCATGCCTTATGGCAAATGATGCTAAGGTAATTGAATGTTATCCATCTGAATCCAGCAATGATGAATCTGGTGATGAATTTGGACCCAGCTATGCAAAACTTGCTTCCCTTGTCACTAAACAACAGAAAGCTATGGAACATATTCAAAAACTATTAGACAAAAGCGATGACCTGTTGGATGCAGAAATGACTCGATCTCAGTCCTTAATTGAAGACATAAAAAATCTTCATATTAAGTATGAGGAACTTGAAAATCGTCATGAAACGCTCTCAACAACTCATGAAGAACTCAAGAAATTGAGAGCGGCTCATGAAGATCTTCAAAAGGAAAACGAGTCACTTTGCGCCGAACAGATCAGTTCAGCTCAGGAAGAATTTGAACCACCATGTCTTAAATGCATTGAGCGTGATAACGCTACTCCTGTTGCTGAATGCTCTACTGCTGCTACTATTCCAATATCTTCAACTATTGATGTGGAAACTAACCCCTCTGCTGAGGATACCACTGCTATTTCTGATGAGAATGCTAGGTTGAAGACACTGCTTGACACAGGGATGTACAAAAGTCTCAAAGGGCATCAGACACTATGTGATGTCCTCAAAAGGCAGATCCTGAACCGAAACCCTAGGAAAGAGGGTGTTGGGTTTGTAAGGAAAATGAATGCTGATGGATCTTACTGGAAACCTGAGCAGTACCCCAAAACCACATGGGTTGATGCAAAGGAACCTTCAGCAGATCCATCCACTCTATCTGGCTTCATTTGTGCTAACCCCATTGTTATTGATGAATCCTTCGATGCAAACTATAAACTGTTTAAGAATTAGAATGGTGAAGTGTTTGCCAGGTATATTGGTACTAACTGCAGGAATGGACCGCCTATGAAGAAGATCTGGGTGCCGAAAAGGTGTTTGGAGAATCTCCATGTGAATGTCATCATGACACCACAAGTGAAGAAGACAAACCCCTGACCACAGGCTTCATACGGTCCAAAGGCTTCATACAGACAGAAGACTCACCTAAGTCACACTAACGCAAATGTTTTGCAGGGAAGCCATACTCAGGCCTATGAATATGAGCGCGGTCCATCAAACCGCCATGTTCATAAGACCAAGAACTATTCTGCTTATTCTTATGAGTACTATTGTCCTCATGCAAGATTGTTCGCTAGGGCTCCAAAGCCAAAGTTCTCAGATGCTGCACTTAGACTTATTGCTTCGAAGCCACCCCTGAAGATGTGGGTGGCTAAGAAAGCTTAACTCTCTTTTGCAGGGAAAGGTCTCCAGACGAAAACCAAAATTGTCTGACACTATTGCTGGGGACCTTAAACATCTTGTAGGGCGCAAGATCAAATGCCCAAATGGTCTTACTATGTACCTTGTTTCTGAATCGCTTGCAACTTGCCCTATCAGTCCTAATCTCGATCTAAGCTTTAATAATCCACTAGTTCGTCAAATGTTTTTGCTTCACAATTCTCTTCGTGAAGCCTATCCCCCTAACTGCATTGTAGGGTATGACACCAGCTGCTTCAAAATGGATTATTGATAGTGGGTGTACAAATCACATGACTGGCAAGCGAAGCCTTCTCATGGACTCAACTTTACGTCCATCAGACAAAAGTCACATCACATTTGCTGACACTGGTAAAAGCAAGGTATTGGGTCTAGGTAGAGTTGCAATCTCAAAGGATCAACACATGGATAAAGTCATGCTTGTTGAATCCCTTGGTTTCAACTTAATGTCTGTCTCAATGCTTTGCGATTTAAACATGATTGTGATGTTTGGAAAATATCGTTGCCTTGTACTAATGGAATCTGAGAAGTCTCTAGTGTTTGAAGGATATCGGAAAGATGATTTGTACGTGGTAGATTTCTCAGTAGGACCACAACTTGCAGTATGTCTTCTAGCAAAAGCTTCTGAATGCTGGCTCTGGCATCGAAGGCTAGGGCATGCTGGCATGAGGAACCTCCACACCCTTGCAAGGAAGAAGCATGTCATAGGTATCGAGGGTGTCAAGTTCAAGAAGGATCACTTATGCGGTGCCTGTGAAGCAGGAAAGATGACGAGGGCCAAGCATCATTCGAAGACAATCATGACAACGACTCAACCCTTCGAACTGCTCCACATGGATCTTTTCGGTCCCACTCACTACTCAACTCTTACTACTACTGCTTGTCTCTATGGCTTTGTCATTGTTGATGATTATTCAAGATATACTTGGGTGCATATAATCCTTTACAAGACTGAAGTGCAGGATGTCTTCAGACGCTTCGCCAATCGAGCAATGAACAACTATGGCGCCAAGATAAAGCACATCAGAAGTGACAATGGCACTGAATTCAAGAACACTGGCCTAGATACATATCTTGATACTTTGGGCATCACACATTAATTCTCAGCTCCATACATGCCACAGCAGAATGGCGTCGTCGAACGCAAGAACAGAACACTTATTGAGATGGCTCAGACGATGCTTGATGAATACAAGACTCCAAGAAAATTCTGGCCTGAAGCCATTGACACTGCATGTCATATCATCAACCATGTTTATCTTCACAAGCTTCTTAACAAGACATCCTATGAGCTCCTCACTAGCAGGAAGCCAAATGTCAGTTACTTTAGAGTATTTGGCGCCAGGTGCTGGATCAAGGATTCACATCATACTTCAAAATTTGCACCAAAAGCACATGAGGGTTTTATGCTTAGATATGGAAAGGATTCACACTCCTATAGAGTCTTCAATCTCTTTCATTATAAAGTGGTTGAAACAGTGGATGTGTGGTTCGATGAGACTAACGGCTCACAAAGAGAGCACCTGCCAAATGTGCTAGATGAAGTTCCATCCAGCGAATCAATCAAACTTATGGGAACTGGAGAAATCATACCTTCTGAACCTCAACCTGAAGAGGAACTTATCATCTCCGCACCTAAACAACCTGAAGACAATGCTCAGCCTAAAGACAACCCCTCTAACAATGACAATGATCAGCAAGAGCAAAATCTTTGTCCTGTACATCCTCGTGTTGCAAATGAAGTGCAGATTGAGAGAATAATTGATAGCATCAATGCACCAGGTCCACTCACTCGTTCAAGGGCAACACAGCTAGCAAATTTCTGTGGGCACTTCGCATTCGTCTCAATAACTGAACCCAAGAAAGTTGAAGAAGCCTTCATGGAACCTGAATGGATTCAAGCTATGCAAGAAGAGCTTCAACAGTTTGAGCTGAACAATGTATGGGAAATGGTTAAGCGTCCTGATCCTCGGAAACACAATATAATAGGCACCAAATGGATATATCGCAACAAGCAAGATGAGCATGGTCAAGTTGTCAGAAACAAAGCTCGCCTCGTTGCTCAAGGATACACTCAAGTTAAAGGGATTGACTTCGATGAAACATTTGCTCCTGTGGCTAGACTTGAAGCCATACGCATACTGCTGGCCTATGCAAATCATCATAGCATACTTCTATATCAAATGGATGTGAAGAGTGCTTTTCTCAATGGCAAGATTGAAGAAGTGTATGTTGCACAACCGCCTGGCTTTGAAGATCCAAAACATCCTGACATGGTGTACAAGCTCAACAAGGCACTATATGGCCTCAAACAAGCTCCTCGGGCTTGGTATGACACACTCAAAGACTTCCTGAAGAGCAAAGGCTTCAAATCTGGTTCCCTCGACCCCACTCTCTTCACTAAGACATATGATGGTGAACTGTTTGTGTGCCAAATATATGTGGATGACATTATCTTCGGCTGCACCAATCAGAAATACAGTGAAGAGTTTGGATATATGATGCAAGAGCAATATCAGATGTCCATGATGGGTGAGCTGAAGTTCTTCCTTGGTCTTCAAATACGTCAGCAACGCAACGACATCTTTATATCCCAAGAGAAGCATCTCAAAGATTGTCTGAAGAAGTTTGGTATGCAAGACTGCAAAGGCTTCACGACGCCAATGCCGGCCAAACATCATCTGGGTCCCGACGACAATGGTAAAGAGTTTGATCAAAAGGTATACCGCTCCATGATTGGTTCTTTACTTTATCTATGTGCATCTAGGCCAGATATTATGCTTAGTGTTTGCATGTGTGCTCGATTCCAAGCGGCACCAAAGGAATCGCATCACTTAGCTGTGAAGCGAATTCTTCGATATTTGGCTTACACCCCAACTCTAGGATTATGGTATCCAAAGGGCTTAGAGTTTGATCTGGTTGGATTCTCGGATGCTGATTATGCTGGTGACAAGGTGGATCGCAAGTCTACATCAGGCACATGTCATTTTCTGGGACGATCACTTGTATGTTGGTCTTCAAAGAAGCAGAACTGGGTATCTCTCTCCACTGCTGAATCTGAATACATTGCTGCTAGATCTTGCTGCGCTCAGCTTTTGTGGATGAAGCAAACACTCAAAGACTATGGCATTCATCTGAAGTAAGTGCCACTCTACTGCGACAATGAAAGCGCCATCAAGATTGCCAACAACCCAGTTCAGCACTCGAAGACAAAGCACATTGAAATTCGTCATCACTTTCTCAGAGATCATGTTGCGAAGGAAGATATTGATATCATACACGTCAACACTGAAGAGAAATTGGCAGATATCTTCACCAAGCCCTTGGATGAGAAGAGATTTTGCAAGTTATGGTGTGAGCTAAATATCTTGGAATCCTCAAATGTCCTGTGATCAGGCACACATCCTAACACTTATGCATATTGATGACTTAGATGTGCAACACACGAAGTAAAGTATATCTTCAATCAATGAAGACATACATTCTAAGTGTGAATACATTAATGTGGAATTTCACTACAGAGCGCCACGATAATTATGCGCCGTGTCTGGGTCTAATACTTCCTATATGGTGGGTAACGCCACCACAAAATTCGTGTGTTTGAAGTGTTTTACCCATGGTGTTACATTTTCTATGTCTTCACATTTGGTTTGGCTTCAATCTCAACATGTCTTCATGATTATCTTCATTATATTGATCATATATATATATATACTAGTGTTCTGTCCTCTACAGCATTCACTTATAGCTATGTCTTCTTGTTAAATCTTTTGAACTAAGTGAATGTGATCGGACCCTAACCTCTCTATGCTTTCTGTCTCAAACTCTATCTCTCCAAATCATATGCATTCTCTTGAAACTGTCGAATGTATTCTCTGCGTCCTTGTCAGGAGAAGATACAGAGACAAACATTAAGTCCGCTTTCAATGCTAATTCCTTCACCTGAAACCCGGAGAAGTGGGAACGACCACCCGACAATCCAGGCGTGCGTGGGAACGTGGAACAACCTCCGATATGTTGCATGATGGCCATGTGTTCTTCAGATGTGAATCGCCAGGGGCACCTGTGTAATAATGTCGTGCCGTCCCTGTCCCTATAAATACACGCCTCACCACAGTCATTCTCCTTTCTTCCACTCTCGCACAAACCCTAGCGCCACCGCTAGCCCTCGACGATGCCGGCGACGAAGCGCTTAGCTGCCACGACCTCTTCGACGCCGTCTTCACGCCGGTCGCGGACATCGTCTTCTCCGGCGTCGCTGTAGGTGTCCTCCGTCGCCAAGTTAGGGCACGGACGATCGAACTGCTCGGCCTCCTCTTCCACTCCGTCTAGCAGTTCTTGGTGTGGTAAATAAAACTTCTTTTTACGGCCCCCTTGATCCTATTGATTCATCACTTTCTGCCACAAGAAGTTTCTATTCACACAAGTTGGATCTATTTCTTACTGCCTCTCATAATATGCCTAGTATGTTCACTTATGCTTCACAAAGTAGTTAGATTCCTCACTTGTATTGATCCATGGATTCATACAAATCTGGAACCAACTCTTTATCTATGAGTGAATGTCTTCGCACGATGAGGTCAATGTCTTCTAAACTAATTTATCTTCAAAATCTTCTGCGAATGCATATGACCTCTTCCCCTTCCCTCGCACCTTAATGTTGTCACAGGTACATGTCCGTGGGAGAATCCCTTGGTTCTCATAGTCTGCATTCATTTGCAAAATTCTTACAGCATCATATAAATTCTCCCGAAGCCAGTTCCTGTTTGTCCAGCAAGCGAAAGCCTCTGAAGCCTTTGAACGTGTTGAAGCCATTCAGTTTGAAGTTCATGGCTGTAGAGAAATCAGTAAGGACGGGTGGCAGACATCGTCGTGGGGGAACTTCAAGAGATTTGCCTGATGACCTCTCAGAGCTTTACAAGACAGATCCTGAAGAGGATTACAATCAGCGCAAGACCCGAATCCAATGGATTCGAAGATATTGGGCAGAACAATGGTTCAAATACCGGTTTGTGACCCAGGAATATGCTGAGAAAAATGCCATCAAGCGAACTTGGGGAGACATCCTATAAAAAAAATCTTCAACCCAGGTCCAGAGACGAAGCCATTGATCAAGGCTTCTATCCCTGCATGGTCCGAGGACCACAGCCTGCAGATGCACACTCATCGTCACTACTGTGGTGTCGTGACGACAATCTGTTAAAGCGCAACTTCCAGTTTGCCAAGAACTCGGCGTAGCAGAACAAGAAGTCATTGGGACTAGACTTCAACCCTGGTCCCTCTGCTCCTCGTGCTGATGGCACCCGCGAAGCTGAACCCAATCTTGTTGGGCCCTTCTATAATCTGGAAGGTCTCATCACTCATATCGTGGTTCAAGGGACAGCTATGGATGAGCCTGCAGATGACGCTGAATCTGACGAAGCGCCTGCAGCGCCGAAGCCAAAGAAACTAAAGCAACCTAAAGTTTCAAAGCCTGCCTTAGCACCAAAAATCTCACAGGCGAAGCCACTGGCTACTGCACCTCCTGAAGACAGTTTGCAGTTTGAAGATCTCTCACGCGTCTCCAAGCCCCCGAGAGTCAAGATGCCTCTGCCACGCACCAGCCAAGAACTGACTGCTGCTGCTATTCTGCGCAACGACGCCATTGATCTATCCAGCGATGAAGATCTTGCAGATGACGCTCTTGAGCAACTAATCAAGAGCAAAGAAGAAGCAGAAATCTTCAACAACTTGCCTCTCTTTGACGTGGCAATCATTCACGACTTCATCGATGAGTGGTTTGACATGCCCAACCTCAGCTTTGAAGATCTGCAACTTCCCATTGGCCTCAGTGTTGCCTTCCATGGTGCCATTGCTTCAGAGTTAGCTATCGCCCAGTGCATCGTTGAACTGAAGCAGAAGATTGACTTTGAGAAAGCCCAGTTCAAGAAGCATATAGCCAAGCTCAGCATGCAAGAGGTGAAGAACTTCAAGATTATGCTGCACGAGCTCAAGGAAGCCTTTCTCAAGAAACGTGCAGAAGCTCAAGGTTCTCGTGAGCGCATGAAGAGCCTGGCTGACAAGTGTGTGCAAGCCTACAACGAGGCTGAGAAGTGCAGGGCTCTTGGGCGTCCGGGCATTGATCCCAGGATGGCTGCTAAGAAGAAGAAGAAGCCCACTGTGGCCGAACCCGACGCTCCAAGGCAGGAAGCACATCCCATTGTCTTCCCAGCCAGCATGACTGGCTCGAAGCCAAAGGTCAGGTCAACCCCTTCAGATCTAATGAAGACGAGGAATGCTAAGGCTGAAGCCAGAAAGAGGAAAAATCCTGAAGCCTCTGATGCTGCTCCCTCCAAGAAGAAGCAGAAGACCAAGAAGGAACGGTCTGCTCCCACAGAGCCCTTAATTGTTGAACCTATCTCCATGGTTCGCCCTGCCGCTGAACATCAAGAGCGCCAACTGACTGTCCATGAGCCTGCTTCCACAGAGGCTTATGATGCTGAAGACATTCCAGCAGCTGTTCCCACCGCTGCTGAAGACATTGGTCACCATGACAATGTTGAAGATGATGTAGTTCTTCCTCAGATTGAGCACCAACAGGTATCATCGCCTGTGCTTATGCACACCGAACTCATGAGCATTGGTCGTCCTCTGACGCTAATTGCTCAGGATGCATCATGGGCTGATCACCCACAACAACAAGTCACACCACCCCGGCAAGAAGAGGAAGATGACCTTGAGGCCCAGCCAACTCCATCTCCAAAGGCGTCGCCAGCATTACGCAGGCTTCGCAAAGGACCAAGGTCTCAAGTCTCTGAGTCTGAGGCTAAAACTGCTGAAGACATTCCGGCTGCATCAGCTGATGACACCCAAGAAGAAGAACGTGTCCCTACTCCCCCAATGACTGATGAAGCTGTTCTCGAGGAGAACGTGTCTGTGCCCGACCCTCCAGCTCATCAAGTGGAGGTAGAAAATCTTGAGGCTGCCACCACCAACACCAATGAAGCCACTGACACTGTCATGGCTGAAGCAAATGTGGAGCCTACACCAACCCAAGAACCAGAGGTCAACGAAGCCAATGATGCTACTGCTTCTGTTCCTGCGCTGCTGCTGGTCCTCAGTTTGACTATCATATTGAGCATAGGCCTCAGGTACAGAAGCCAATGCCAAGGTTGCCTAGGTTTCCAGGTCCTGCATCAGCACCTGGATCCTTTAATGTCAACGGCTTCAAAGCAGATAACACCTTCTTCAATAGCTCTAAGAACCCCTACTCAAGGGAACGAATATCTTCTGATCGATTCTGGAGCTATCCGCAGCGAAGCTATTACTCCTGCATTCTGTACAATCAAGGTCGCATCTTCCCACATATGCGTATTGACACCGAAGCAATAGCTGGTCTGCCTGTTTGGAAGAAGCTCTGGATTGTTTCAAAGAGGTTGGATTGTTGCCTTTCGTCACCGACCAAGAGCACTGGAACAAAGAGTTGCTGCTCCAATTTTATGCCACACTTCACATACGTGGTTACAACAGAGACCCGAAGACTTGGGTTCTGGAGTGGATGACAGGAAATGTTCATCACGAAGCCAAAGCCTGTGATATCATTGAGCTCACTGGTCTGCCCACTCCTGGAGATCTCTATGAACCTGGATGTCAACTTCACAGTGAAGCTATGGAAAGCATCTTTCAGAAGCCTGAACCGAACATGAGTCAGATGCTCAGTATGATGAAGCCTTTGCCACAAGACGCTGCATATCCTAAGGAGTTCTTTGTTGATGACCTGGAGTATCTGCCAAGGACTATCTATCACATTGTACGGCGAACTCTCTGGCCCATCAAAGGACATTCTCCACACACAAAGCTGGAAGGTGCAATGAAGACTTTGGTCTTCTATATTCTTCATGGCAAATGCTTCAATGCACAAGACTTCTTCATCCGCCAACTTGCTGCATCAGGATCTGATCTTTTTGGCTCGAAGTTCTACGCTCCATGGATAATGCGGCTGATTAAACTCCACTCAGCTATCTCATATCACCCATCTGCTCGCAATCATCGGATCTGTCTGCCTGATGTGGATATGTCCGTTGAAGCCATTTATCCAGAGCCTGTGTAACATCCCAAATTTTCAATTTGGAATGTTATACATTAGATCATCATTGCATATCATATTTTATTTTGCTTTTGGTTTTGATCCTAGAAATTCTACGCAACTCAAGGACCCACGGAGAGAGTTGGGGATTTCGTTATTTTCATATTTGAGTTTTCTCAAATTTTGAGAATATGATCATTTGATTTTTTTTATTTTATCATCAATTATTTCTATTACGAAAATATGAGAGAGGGAATAAAATGACTTTCCCAAAATAAAGAAATATTGAGGATTTAATAATAAAATCAAATAAGATTATATTTCAGAGTTTTTCGGTGTTTTACTTGAATTTAGGAAAAATGTGCGTTTTTCAAAATTGCATTTAGGTCCCAAATAAATGTTCACCTTCCGAGGCTTGATTTTAGAAGCCCAAGGAAATTTATTTCGGAATTTTTGGAGTCGGTTTAGTATTTCTTTTTATTTTTCTTCCGAGCGGAATAATTAAAAAAAACGAACCGACCTACGGGCCGTGTCCGACTAGGACTCCGGCCCGAGGGGGGGCCTTTATAAGCCGGGGCAGCCCACCCCGAGGGAAACCCTAGCCAGCCCCAGCCCAGCCGCCGCCTCGCCCTAGCCGCCGCCGTCGTCCGCCAACGGAATCCCGCCGCCGAGGTTCGTCGCGCCTCATTTTCCGTGCTGAAAAAAAAGAGAAAAAAATATCAGCGTTCGTCGTTTTTCTTTTTCTCGGATTAAATCCGTGATTTTTCTGATCGCGATTCCTGATCCGATTTTCGTTTTAGTATATCTTTTCGCTCGTTTATCGAAATCAGGCGATTCAAGCGCCTAGAGTTTCGTCTCAAAACCCTCTATCCGTTTAACCAACTTAAACAAGATTTTGCTACTGTAAACTTTGCCCTAGATCCATATTACTAGAACGAAGTTATTTTCTTTCGCTGTTTGACTTTCGTTGCTTTGTTCGGTTTGATTCTTTTTGCCAACCCGAGTTCTTAAGTTGAACCTTCTGTTAGATCTCTTATTTGAGTTTTACCTGTGCATTAGTTGAGTAGTTATTGTATGCTTGTTTGTTTGTCTGCGATAGAATACCCGGAGTGCGCCGCCTGTTACTTCGAATCACTAAGTTTCGCGGATCATCAGCAAGGCAAGTAACACTTTGATCATACCTTTTCTACTACCCAGTTTTATTGCATTAGATCAATCCTCACACATTGCATGATTAGGATCTAATTAACTTGTGGGATGGGAAGTAGATGAGGTAGTACCTATTACCCATTTATTATCAAACCTTTGGGAGTTACTTCTACGTTTGCTTATTATATAATGCTATGCTAGTAGACGTGGATTGGGTGAGTGATATCCATGACAGATGTGAGTTTGTTAATTAATGGTTTATCTAAGGTGGCAACTTAAACACACATCTGGGTGGATTGAGGCACCTGGGTATTCCAGGACTTGCCTGTTTTCTTTTGGACCGCCACCCAGGCTCAAAGGGATCATGAGACTATACATACTAGAAACTTCCGTGTGCAGCCACAAGCTATTATGGGCTCTAGCATAGTTGACTTAGTCGTGCGAACTCTTACAGTGGTAGACTAGCAGATGTAGGGGATGTAGGTGGTACGGTCTACCCGATCATAAGGTGCTAGTGCTTCTGAAAGACTATTACTCGGTCATCCGTCTTCTCAAACACCATGTAGTGCGAGAAACCCAACGGATGCGATCGAGTCTTGTGGGGAAAAGTGCACAAACCTCTGCAGAGTGTAATAAACTAATCATGGTTAGCCGTGTCCCCGGTTATGGACATCTTGAGTATCTAGTACTTGAATTATCATGTGAATCTCAACATGTTACTCTAAATTAATTTTGTTGGGTTTTGTTTAATGATGATTACTTTAATTGGGATTGAGAATGATGTCAACCATTCTCAATGTTTAACAACTACCATGATAGTAATTAAATTTATTCCTTTGAAGTAGGGAAAAATTGGCTTTACGCAAAACTATAACCATAGAGCTTTCCACCAGCCATATATGCATATAGTATAGCTGTTTCATTCCATTACTCTCTATGTGTTACATTGCCAGCATATTCCATGTGCTGACCCGTTTCGGGCTGCAACGTTAATGTTGCAGACTTTTCAGACGACGATTAAGGAGTTTTTAGGTCGTGGTTCTATACTCAGTGATGTCGTTGGAGTTGATGGACTCACTTATCTTCCAAGCCTTCCGCTGTTATCATTATTAGATGGCTTTAAGCCATATTTATTGTAATAAGTTCTCTTTTGAGACACTCGATTTAATAAGTGTGTGATTTCTACTCTACTATAAATCCTCCGAGTACTGTGTGGTGTTAGCATTACTGATCCAGGGATGACATTGGAGCACAAAGATCAGACTGTTTGAGGTTTGGTCGCTATAGAGATGGTATCAGAGCACATGCTGACTGTTGGACACGACCACTAAGCTAAAAGACCTAGATCACTATTCACTCTCTTCTCTTTTGACTTCTCATATTTTCTACTCTTTAGGATGGCGGATGTAAGGAACAAGTTCATGCAACCAGATGAAGATACACCCTTTGGATGTCACTTGAAGGAAGTCACTAGATACCTGAACATAGGAGTACCAAGCTTCACCGGAACCTACAACGCCACTTTACCTGAAGAAGAGCGCTGGATGATTCAAGTTCAAGTTCCATGAAGGACGTTCATGCCAGTCACTAAGCCCATAGAGTTTTCTTTTGATGCACTAACTTGGAGTCTAGGACAGAGCATGGCAGCTCACATCGCCATGGGACGCATTGGAGAAGTCTACCGCAAGGATCTCAAGGATACTATCTACCAGATTTGTGGGCGCCGAGATGAGCATTGGGAGATGATCAGCACCAGGAAGGATAGGTCAATTGCAGCTTTTATCCAGGAGCTAAACCAACACATTCGACGACAGGAGAACCAGATGTGCACCGACATGATAGATCTGAAGAAGGCTAAGACTAGAATCAAGGAACTGGAGGAAGAACTCAAGGCTACACGTGAAGGTTATGAAGAGGAAATTGAAGTATTGGTGGACAAGAATGATGACCTGATCAAGAAGATCGGAATATTTATGGGAGGCCCTACGCCAGTAGATGAAGACAAAGAACCTAAAGAGATTAGCCCGGAAGACTACATCATCATCGACGGCACCGACTCGGAACAAGATAGTAGCGATGATAATTATGTTGATGAAGCTGGAGCAGATATCATGGAGTCTGCAACCGAGGAATATTTCTAGTAGACCACCTCATCAGTAGTAGTAGTCCACCATGTAAATATAGTAGTCCGAGCACTTTTGTGATAATTAGATCGATTGTATGCCCTTGTTTGATTGAATGAAGTGAATTGTTTGCTTTTGCCTCATGAGCATATGGGTAGTGTTTTATCTTTAGACCCCCTCTATTCTTATATCTCATATTTTCTAAACCCTCAAATTCCTCTGAGACGTGATCCGGGATTTGCCTTTCCACCGGAGCTCACTCAGTTGATCCAGCAGCAGAACACATTGATGCAGTTGCTAGTACAGAATCAGAATCAAGGGAACAACAACAACAACCCACCACCACCACCACCTGTTGATCACTTAGCCCGCTTTCTTAGGATGAATCCGTCGGTGTTTTCCAGTAGCACCGAGCCGATAGTAGCAGATGATTGGCTCCGCAAGACAGCTAGGGAGTTGACCACAGCAGGATGCACAGATGCGGAGAAGGTGAAGTTTGCCGCACATCAGTTAGAAGGACCCGCAGCATCATGGTGGGAGAATTTCACAGCCACTTTCCCAGTCGACGCTGTCACATGGGACCAGTTTCAGCAAGCTTTTCGTACTGCACACATTTCAGCAGGAGCTATGGCCATGAAGAAGCGTGAGTTTCGCAACTTACGCCAAGGTGGACGAATAGTTGGCCAGTATGTGGAGGACTTTAGTAAGTTAGCACGTTATGCCCCAGATGACGCCGCTACGGATGCAGCTAAGCAGGAGAAGTTTCTGGAAGGACTGAATGATGAGTTGAGCATGCAGTTGATGGTAGCAACCTTCAACAACTACCAGGAGTTGGTAGATCGTGCTCTTATGATTGAAGGGAAGCAGCAGCAAATTGAGAATCGCAAGAGGATGTATGGACAAGGAAAATACACTTCAGGAGCTCAGCAGAAGCCATGTTTTACCCCTAGACCGGGAGGACATTTTCAGCATACCCATGGAGGAGGTAGCTCGCACAATCACAATGGCACCAGGAATGGTAATGGGAATGGAGGAAGCAACGGCCAGAACCGCACCAACCCATCGACCCCAGCCAAGAAGGACCTGAGCCAAGTCACTTGCTTTAAGTGTTCAAAGACCGAACATTATGCCAATGAGTGCCCTAAAATACAAAATGGAAATGGCAATAGAAGCTCTAGGAAGAAGCTGAACCCTTTCAACAGGGGACAGGTGAACCACGTTAGCGTGGAGGAGGTTGAAGCTCAGCCCGATGCAGTAATAGGTAAGTTTTTGGTTAAGTCATTTACTGCACTCGTTCTTTTTGATACTGGTGCATCGCATTCATACATCTCAAGGGGATTTGTGGATAAGTATAACCTATCAACCCAAGCCCTTAGGTCACCCATGTTAGTAACCTCGCCTGGAGCAGAGTATGTGGCTAGTCTATGGTGTGATCGGTTACCATTAAGGATTGGTAACTATGTTTTTCCCTCAGACCTAATAGTATTGGAATCTCAAGGATTGGATGTGATATTAGGCATGGATTGGTTATCAAAGTATGAAGGGAATATTGAATGTGCTAGTAAGTCAATTTTGCTTACCACACCAGAAGGGAGAAGGATCAAGTATGTATCCCGACATGTGCCGAAGAGGACTCAAGTAAATTGCTTAACATGAGTTGTGCAGGAGGAAGTACCAGTGGTAAGGGATTTTCCCGATGTATTTCCGGAGGAGTTGCAGGCATGCCACCGGATAGAGATATCGAGTTTTTGATTGAGCTATTGCCATGCACAGGGCCAATATCAAAGAGACCATATAGGATGCCAGCAAAGGATTTGGTGGAAATTAAGAAGCAGATTAAGGAGTTACTGGATAAGGGATATATTCGCCCAAGTTCTTCACCTTGGGGATCGCCAGTACTTCTAGTGGAGAAAAAGGATGGATCATTAAGGATGGTTGTTGATTATCGAGGATTGAATGAAGTAACGATCAAGAACAAGTACCCACTACCAATGATTAATGATCTGTTTGATCATTTGCAAGGAGCTAAGGTATTTTCCAAGATCGATCTGTGATCAGGATACCACCAGTTGAAGATTCGAGAACAGGATATTCCGAAGACAGCTTTTACCACCAGGTATGGGCTATACGAGTATACCGTTATGTCATTTGGTCTGACTAATGCACCTGCCTATTTTATGAACATGATGAACAAAGTGTTTATGGAGTTTTTGGATAAGTTCGTTGTAGTGTTCATTGATGATATCCTGGTTTATTCGAAGAATGAAGAGGAGCATAAGGAGCATTTGCGTTTGGTACTTGGAAAGCTCAGAGAACATCAATTATATGCCAAGTTTAGTAAATGTGAGTTTTGGTTGAAGGAAGTAGGATTTCTCGGACACGTTATATCCGGAGAAGGAATAGCAGTAGATCCCGCTAAAGTTGAAACCGTGACCAAGTGGGAAGCACCGACCACAGCTGGAGAGATCCGGAGTTTTCTTGGACTCGCAGGATACTACCGGAGATTTATTGAGAATTTCTCAAAGATTGCGAAGCCTATGACCGAGTTGTTGAAGAAAGTTACCAAGTTCATATGGACGGAGGAATGTGAGGCTAGTTTTCCGGAGTTGAAGAAACGTTTGGTTACCTCACTAGTGTTGATTTTGCCAGACCAGACCAAAGATTATGAGGTGTATTGCGACGCTTCACGTCGAGGACTTGGAGCAGTGCTTATGTAGGAAGGGAGAGTTGTTTCATATGCCTCAAGACAACTGAAGCCTCATAAGTTGAATTATTCTATGCATGATTTTGAGTTAGCAGCCGTAGTGCATGCTTTGAAAACATGGAGACATTTCCTCATTGGAAATCATTTTGAGGTGTGCATGGATCATAAGAGTTTGAAGTACATTTTCACACAGAAGGAGTTGAATCTCAGACAAAGGAGATGGTTGGAGCTTATCAAGGATTATGATATGAACTTGCATTATCACCCCGGAAAGGCTAATGTAGTAGCTGACGCATTAAGCCGTAGGAGCCATGTCAATACATTAATGATGGGAGAAATACCCAAGGAGTTAGTAGAAAATCTTCGTGAACCATGTTTGGAAATAGTTCCGAGAGGCTATGTAGCAGCATTGGAGATTCAGTCAACTTTGATGGATAGAATCAGAGAAGCTCAGAAAACTGACAAAGAGATTGCCGCTATTAAGGAGAAATTGAGCAAAGGAAAAGCTAAAGGATTTCGTGAGGATGAACACGACACCCTATGGTTTGAAGACCGCGTTTACGTGCCCAATAACCCGGAGATCAGGAAGTTGATTTTGCAAGAGGCACACGACTCACCGTATTCAATTCACCCAGGAAATACCAAGATGTATTTGGATTTGAAGGATATTTTCTGGTGGACCGAAATGAAGAAGGATATTGTGGAGTATGTAGCAGTTTGTGATGTATGCGAGAGAGTAAAGGCGGAGCATCAGAAGCCATCAAGATTGTTACAACCATTGCCGATACCCGAATGGAAGTGGGATAAGCTAGGCATGGATTTTATCATGGGATTACCCAGGACTGGTTCAGGCTATGACTCGATTTGGGTTGTAGTCGATCGATTGACGAAGGTAGCTCATTTTATCCTGGTAAAGACCACTTACACCAGTGCTAAGTTGGCAAAGATATACATGACTAGGATCGTATGTTTGCATGGAGTTCCAAGGAGTATCATATCAAATAGAGGAACCCAGTTTACCTCAAAGTTCTGGAAGCAGTTACACGAAACTTTGGGTACCAGGCTAGAATTCAGTACAGCTTTTCATCCACAGACAGATGGACAGACCGAGAGGGTCAATCAGATTTTTGGAGGATATGCTGAGAGCTTGTGCTCTAGATTATGGATCTAGTTGGGACGATAATTTGCCATATGCAGAGTTCTCTTACAACAACAGTTACCAAACCAGTTTAAAGATGGCCCCTTTTGAAGCCTTGTACGGAAGGAGGTGCAGGACACCGTTGTCATGGGACGAAGTTGGAGATCGCCAGTTGTTTGGACCTGATTTGATTAAAGAGTCTGAACAGAAGGTGACGTTGATTCGTGATAGGCTCAAGGAAGCCCAATCCAAACAGAAGAGTTATGCAGATTCTAAACGCAAGGAGACAGTTTACGAAGTTGGAGATAGAGCTTATCTTCGAGTATCTCCACTTCGGGGAACAAAGCGTTTTGGAGTTAAAGGGAAGCTAGCGCCACGATTTGTAGGACCATATCGAGTTTTGGAGCGTATGGGAGAAGTGGCCTACAAGTTGGAATTGCCCGAAGGATTGTCAGGAGTTCATGATGTGTTCCACGTTTCCCAGTTGAACAAGTGTCACGCGGAGATGGCTGACATACTGTTGAGAGAAACAGTGCCCTTAGAAACTATTCAGTTGGATAACGATTTGACCTACGAGGAGAAGCCAATTAAGATTCTCGAGTTTGCCAGTCGAGTCACTCGCAGCAAGGTTATCAAGTTTTGCAAAGTTCAGTGGAGCCACCACACGGAGGATGAAGCCACCTGGGAACGAGAGGAAGATTTGCTCAAGGACCACCCTCACCTATTTTCTAGCCAACCCGAATCTCGAGGGCGAGATTCATCTTAAGGGGGGTAGGTTTGTAACATCCCAAATTTTCAATTTGGAATGTTATACATTAGATCATCATTGCATATCATATTTTATTTTGCTTTTGGTTTTGATCCTAGAAATTCTATGCAACTCAAGGACCCACGGAGAGAGTTGGGGATTTCGTTATTTTCATATTTGAGTTTTCTCAAATTTTGAGAATAGGATCATTTGATTTTATTTATTTTATTATCAATTATTTCTATTACAAAAATATGAGAGAGGGAATAAAATGACTTTCCCAAAATAAAGAAATATTGAGGATTTAATAATAAAATCAAATAAGATTTTATTTCGGAGTTTTTCGGTGTTTTATTTGAATTTAGGAAAAATGTGCGTTTTTCAAAATTGCATTTAGGTCCAAAATAATTGTATTTTAGAAGCCCGTGAAAATTTATTTCGGAATTTTTGGAGTCCGTTTAGTATTTCTTTTTATTTTTCTTCCGAGCGGAATAATTTATAAAAAAAATGAACCGACCTCCGGGCCGTGTCCGACTAGGACTCCGGCCCGAGGGGGGGCTTTTATAAGCCGGGGCAGCCCACCCCGAGGGAAACCCTAGCCAGCCGCCGCCTCGCCCTAGCCGCCGCCGCCGCCGCCGGAATCCCGTCGCCGAGGTTAGTCGCGCCTCGTTTTCTGCGCCGAAAAAAAGAGAAAAAAAATATCGGCATTCGTCCTTTTTCTTTTTCTCGGATTAAATCCGCGATTTTTTTGATCGCGATTCCTGATCCGATTTTCGTTTTAGTATATCTTTTCGCTCGTTTATCGGAATCAGGCGTTTCAAGCGCCTAGAGTTTCATCTCAAAACCCTCTATTCGTTTAACCAACTTAAACAAGATTTTTCTATTGTAAACTTTGCCCTAGATCCAGATTACTAGAACGAAGTTGTTTTCTTTCTCCGTTTGACTTTCGTTGCTTTGTTCTGTTTGATTCTTTTTGCCAACCGGAGTTCTTAAGTTGAACCTTCTGGTTAGATCTCTTATTTGAGTTTTACCTGTGCATTAGTTGAGTACTTATTGTATGCTTGTTTGTTTGTCTGCGATAGAATACCCGGAGTGCGCCGCCTGTTACTTCGAATCACTAGGTTTCGTGGATCATCAGCAAGGCAAGTAACACTTTGATCATACCTTTTCTACTACCCAGTTTTATTGCATTAGATCAATCCTCACACATTGCATGATTAGGATCTAATTAAATTGTGGGATGGGAAGTAGATGAGGTAGTACCTATTACCCGTTTATTATCAAACCTTTGGGAGTTACTTCTACGTTTGCTTATTATATCATGCTATGCTAGTAGACGTGGATTGGGTGAGTGATATCCATGACACATGTGAGTTTGTTAATTAATAGTTTATCTAAGGTGGCAAGTTAAACACACATCTGGGTGGATTGAGGCACCTGGGTATTCCAGGACTTGCCTGTTTTCTTTTGGACCGCCACCCAGGCTCAAAGGGATCATGAGACTATTCATACTAGAAACTTCCGTGTGCAGCCACAAGCTATTATGGGCTCTAGCATAGTTGACTAAGTCATGCGAACTCTTACAGTGGTAGACTAGCAGATGTAGGCGATGTAGGTGGTACGGTCTACCCGATCGTAAGGTGCTAGCGCTTCTGAAAGACTATGTCTCGGTCATCCGTCTTCTCAAACACCATGTAGTGCGAGAAACCCAACGGAGGCGATCGAGTCTTATGGGGAAAAGTGCACAAACCTCTGCAGACTGTAATAAACTAATCATGGTTAGCCGTGTCCCCGGTTATGGACATCGTGAGTATCTAGTACTTGGATTATCATGTGAATCTCAACATGTTACTCTAAATTAATTTTGTTGGGTTTTGTTTAATGATGATTACTTTAATTGGGATTTTGAGAATGCTGTCAACCATTCTCAATGTTTAACAACTACCATGATAGTAATTAAATTTATTCCTTTGAAGTAGGGAAAAATTGGCTTTACGCAAAACTGTAACCATAGAGCTTTCCACCAGCCATATATGCATATAGTATAGCTGTTTCATTCCATTACTCTCTATGTGTTACATTGCCAGCATATTCCATGTGCTGACACGTTTCGGGCTGCAACGTTAATGTTGCAGACTTTTCAGATGATGATTAAGGAGTTTTTAGGTCGTGGTTCTATACTCAGTGATGCCGTTGGAGTTGATGGACTCACTTATCTTACAAGCCTTCCGCTGTTATCGTTATTAGATGGCCTTAAGCCATATTTATTGTAATAAGTTCTCTTTTGAGACACTCGATGTAATAAGTGTGTGATTGCTACTCTGCTATAAATCCTCCGAGTACTGTGTGGTGTCAGCATTACTGATCCAGGGATGATACCGGAGCACAGAGATCAGACTGTTTGAGGTCTGGTCGCTACAGCCTGCTAAGGAACCTCTTAGTCTTCAGAATGCGGAGCATCAAAGTTTCACTCAGAACATTGAAGGAGTTGAAGCAGTCACTCGTGTTTATCCTCTGGCTGGTACTACACGTGCACCTCATCATGCCCTTACTGAAGCCACTGAAAGCACAATTGCCCAAGGACCCAAGAAGCGATCTTGTGTTCTCAATGACTGAGAGCTTCCGGTTGCTCTTCATCAGAAACAGGATAGGCATCATGACTGGCTGAAGCGCCAAATGCACAGCCTCTTGGTGGATGTCAACCGCATTCGCAATCTTGCCACCAAGAATGCCTTCGTTGCCCATGAAACCTGTCGGCGTACATGGAAAGGGCTGATGCTTATGTGCTCTGAGCATGATCTTCACGAGGATGGCTTCCCTGAACGTTTCAAGTGTGACTCCACACCTCCCCGAAGAACTGTGCTGTGATGAACTCCGTCTCTTGAAGACTCTGAGTTCTCTTCCTCTGCGGCAACTGTGAATGCTAGAGTGATCGAGGACGAAGATGATGCCACTTCACCGCCCCCTACTTCTGCACGCCTCGACACTGCCCCAAGTTCGTCTGCACCGCCGAACACCGCCAACGACCCTGCTGCTTCACCTAGTCTTCATGGGAACGAGTAGATGCTCTATGTCTTCAAACATTTTTGGTCCTCACTGACGAAAGGGGGAGAAGCATATGAGTTTGATAGTCTTCAAGCGGGTCCATATGGGCGGTTACTTTATGTTTTGCCTAGTGTTTACAACTCTCGTTTTGATACATTTGGTTCTTTGAGTTGTAACACTTAAACTCGATGGTCGTCTGCTACTTATTTGCTATTCTGTGATGCGATGATAAATTCCGCATGTGCGACGATAAATTCCACACTTAGATCATTGTGCAGACGTCCATTTATCATTATGCATGTCATTATCTTCACATACTTTTCATGCATGATGAATTGTCATCATAAGTTGAAGAGGATCTCCACAAGTACAACCTGCCATGTGCATTTGCATTCCAAAAGCAAATTACTTATATGCACATCTTCAGGGGGAGCCCTTGCAACTTATGAAGACAATTCCTTATCCTTTACAATTTCACATATTATATTCCCCGTTGAAAACTTCAACTAGTTTGTCATCAATCACCAAAAAGGGGGAGATTGTAAGTGCATGTAGTGCCACCCCTAGTTGGTTTTGGAGTATTGACGACAAACCTAGTTGAGGGACTAATGTGTTTGTGAGAATTGCAGGATAACACAGGTGGAAGTCCCTCATTGATTCGGTTTTCCTACCAGAGATGACACCTAAAAATGTATGAAGACATTGAAGTCAAAGGTGGTATGTGAAGACATTCACATTGAAGACTATGACAAGAGAAGACATCGCATGAAGACTATGGAGCGCGAAGACTTAGATCTTTCGTAGTTCTTTTTCTTCTTTGTTGAGTCATAGGAACCACCGTACTGTTAAGTGGGGTCCAAAAGAACCAGTCAGAATGACTGAAGTGATGCTTAACCAAAATCCTTTGTCTTCGAGTGAAGACTATGAGAGCGAATCTTGTCCAGAGTAGGACAAGTCAGCTTTGCTTGTAGCCCAAGTAAAGTTGCCGTGTGTGTTTGAAATCTGACCGTTGGAATACGTGTCAGTTCCTTAGTAACCCAGGGTCATTTCGGACAAATCAGGTTGGGTTGCCTAGTGGCTATAAATAGCCCACCCCCTACAACCATAAACGGTTGGCTGCTCAGAGTTAAAGTACAGCTTTTGTCGTTTGAGAGCAACCCACCTCGAAGCCTTTGAGAGAGAATTCCTTGAGAGGATAAAGCCCTAACCACCCAGAGCCAACGAGTGTTAGGCATCACTTAAGTCTTCTTATCTATGTGATCTGAAGACTTATTACACTTGAGGACTGTGAATCCTCCAGCCGGTTAGGCGTCGCGTTCTGAGCATCCAAGGGTTATTATGGATCGCCAGTGAACGAAGTCTGTGAAGGTTTGGAAGTCTACCTTGAAGACTTACCAGAGTGATTGGGCGAGGTCTGTATGACCTTAGCTCAAGGGGAATACGGAGAGGACTAAGTGTTCTGAGCTGCGTGCTCAGGACTAAGTGTCCGGGACTGAGTGTCCTCAGGTTTAAATACCTATCCGCCCTAACCAGACGTACAACTGTCACAGCAGTTGGAACTAGTCTACCAAACATTTGTCTTTGTCACACACACTGAATCTATCCTTCTCATCTCTTTATTTACTGGTGGCTCTTGTGAAGTCAATGCCTATTTGCTTTATCTATTTGTCTTCATTGTGTACCTGATCCTTACTACCTAGCTGCTATTAGTCATTATGGTTTCACATCATTGAATGCTTGACTATTGTCTGTCTAGTGTAGTCTACCTCCCGCTGCATGGAAATAGGTTCGTTTCTATCATTTGTCTTTGAAACTTCCATGTTTTGAAGACTTTCATAAAAATTACCTATTCACCCCCCCCCTCTAGTCGATATAACACACTTTCACTACTGGTACATACCCTTAGCCCCGACGGAGAACTACTCCCTCCTTGTCATGGGGAGCACCGGGATGATGAAGATGGCCATCGGAGGGGGATTCCCCCCTCCGGCAAGGTGCCGGAACGGGTCTAGATTGGTTTTCGGAGGCTACGGAGACTTCTGGCGGCGGAACTCCCGATCTATTGTGCTCCTCGATAGTTTTAGGGCATACGAATATATATAGGCGGAAGAAATACATCAGGGGAGCCACGAGGGGCCCACGAGGGTGGAGGGCGCGCCCAGGTGGGTGGGCGCCCCCTGCCTTGTGGCTTCCTCATTGATCGCATGACGTGCACTCCAAGTTTCCTGTATTGCTTTCTTTCCAAAAAAAACTTTTCCGAAGGTTTCATTCCGTGTGGACTCCATTTGATATTCCTTTTCTGTGAAACACTGAAACGAGGGAAAATAGAAACTGGCACTGGGCTCTGGGTTAATAGGTTAGTCCCAAAAATCATATAAAATAGCATATAAATGCATATAAAACATCCAAGGTTGATAATATAATAGCATGGAATAATCAAAAATTATAGATACGTTGGAGACGTATCAACCTTCAACAAGAGCCCACTGTAGAATTGTTCAGAGAATTTTATTACTTAAACCGGCAGACTGAGTTCACAGACGGGCCCAGCCTAGAGTTAGGTGGCATTTCGACTCAGAGGCGGAAAGAAGCCACCTTCCCAGCCGCCAAACTCTGCCCAGGCATCCTAAGGACTAGAACTAGACTTGGTTTTATTGCCAAGATAGAAGCCACCTTCCCAGCCGCCAAACTCTGCCCAGGCATCCAGGACTAGAACTAGACTTGGTTTTATTGCCAAGATACTTCTCCAGAAGGGGGAAATCCTTTGCCGGGTTACCGTGAAAACCGGCTTAGCATTAGGGACCCTCTTCCAGAACGGATTAACACAGAAGAACGGGCCAAATATATGCCCATCTTTTCAAAGATCATAGCCTTAATGGCTAATGGTTTGACTGGAATTGACCTAGTCCGATGCTGGGTCGCCTGGAGAATTTTGCCCTTAAGCCGCCACTCCAGTTTAATGTGTGAGTATACTCGCGATGTCAAAGACCCTCAACGCCACTATTAGATAGAACTGGATGATGAAGATATCAATAATATGACCAAGACTTTGCTGAACGAGAGCTTGGACAATTGCAGCAAGACCAACTTAAGTCCTTTTTGCACCCTTAACAAACCTCCAGCTGTAAGTATTTGAAACAATTTCTGGTTTACTCAGTTGTTCACTTAAAACTGCCTTCTTACAGTCATTTTAATTTCTGCGGGTTGATTCCCCTTTCTGGAACAAGAAGTTGCAAGATAAGCCAGCCAAGAAGACCTGGACAAAGAATAAGGCTCCTAAAAAGCCTGCCAAGAAGAAGACCAACCCCTCCGAGTTATTTGACTTGGATGAAGATGAGTCGGAGGTAGAATTTGACTCCCTTGGCTCATTTTTTGTACATCTTGTTGACAATGATCACTATTAGGATGACACGGAGGCTAGCCGTGCCGACGATGAAGAGGTAAGTACTCTTTCCTCTGGCTCAGAACCTCTGCTGAGATGGAAAACTCGATAAGCAAGCCAGAAAATAAGATTTTCTTACCCTTTAGCTTACTTGGATCCTAACTTTCTTTTTAAGAAACAACAACATGAACTTCGCCGTACAACCTGTATAGCGGAGGTGGAAACCATTCCTCCGGCTTACCGAACACACCCGCTCCCCGAAAGCACCGGAATGAGGTGCCACAAAATTCAACCTTTGTCAACCACTTAACTCGTCCGACTCAAATTATCAAGGAACATCTCACTCCTCATATGGCAAATGCACTGGGACTCAGATCCCCTTCTTCAAAGTCGCCCTGGGTTAGAACAATAACCTTGTTTGCTTTAACACTTACTTGACTGATATATTAATCTCATCATGCATCTTGTTCTCAGTCCTATAGCTAAGCCCAGCAAGAAACTGAAAATGAATAAACCGGCAGAAGATCCCAAGGCTACTGATCTAGAGAAGCAGACAATACCTGAATCTTCACATCAAACCTTTGAAGTAGCCACTTATGACCCGCCGTCAGAAGAGCACCATGTTACCACGGATTCTATGGATGTCAAACCGGCTCATGCTACACCGCCCAGCCCTGCTCAACCAGCTCAAGAGACCAAATACGTAATGGTCACTAGGACGACTTATACAGCACCAGGCAACCCCATCGTTTTATCCAAGCACATCGCCAAAGAAGAAATTTTAGCTGTTGATAAGGGTAAATGGAAACTGGACTTGGAAAGTTACGCCCAGTTCAATGCTCAAGAGATTCATTCAGGTTATCTGAACCGCTTTCACACCAGTCGTGACTTTGAAGCCAGCTTGGTCAACATCATGAAGGAACGCTTTGAGTTAAGCACTATAATCTTCTCCATATAAGTATATCTCTGCTAGCCGCCAAGTCTACTAGGTATGATAGAACTGAATATACTGTAGACTTTAGATAGCCTCTTTGATCTTATATATATATGTCATAGCATGTTGTAGCTGTAGAATCAAAATGAGTAGCCCCCAAGCGGTGGTTTATACTGGAAAGTTAAACCGGGACTTCAAATAGTAGTACTCAATTTCACACGTGTAGCCCCCAAGGGCCAGCTTAATCAACACGAATAAGTCGGGACTTCAAATAATAGTGCTCAATTTCGCACATGTAGCCCCCAAGGGCCGGCTTAATCAACATGGATAAGCCGGGACTTACCACCATATTCATGAATAAAATCCATAGCCCCCATGAACCAGTTTTAGTCATAGAAATTTAGCCGGGTCATCATAGAATTGTCTTCAAAAAGAGCAACATACATTAGCCCCCAAGTGCTGAGTAAAATACTTGTATTATGCTTGGGACTTTAAATAAGATAATCATCGTAATGTCATACTGCCTGTCTTTTTGTGTGGCAGGCTGAATTGAATATGAAGGAATCTCAAGTCACTGATCTGAGGCAGAACATCCAAACCCAGCAAACTGAGACTTCCAAGGCCAAATCAGAGCCGAACACCGCTAGGACATTGAAAAATTGAAAAGGAACTTCAGCGCTGAAAGAACCGGCTGGGAGACCAAGAAGACGACTCTGTTAAAAGAGCAGAAGATGATGAGGCTGCGCTTAAGCCGGTGACTGGCGAGTTATCCGGCTTAAAGCATCAAATCAATAACATGACTGCTGCCATCTTTGGTAAGTAACAGAATACTTCAACTTGTATGTATCACAATCATTGGCCGGTTTACCAATATCTTTGCTGATGCATGCTCCAGAAGCTCCAAGCTGGGCCAAGACATGCGCAAAGGCTTAAAGCTATGTATACCCTTGTGGAGCAGTTGTACACTGGTGCTCAACGGGCTATTTCTGCTGCCTCCCATAAGAAACAACCACCTTCCCTCATCAAGGAAGTGTTGGAGAAACTGTCTGTGCTGCCACAGAGGTTTGAAGAATTAAAGCGATCAGCCACTAGAGCCGGTGCCATTACCGCACTGAGCCGGGTGAGGCAGTCCTGGATTAGGGGGTATCCGGACAGCCGGATTATATCCTTTGGCCGGACTGTTGGACTATGAAGATACAAGATTGAAGACTTCGTCCCGTGTCCGGATGGGACTCTACTTGGCGTGGAAGGCAAGCTTGGCAATACAGATATGTAGATCTCCTTCCTTGTAACCGACTCTGTGTAACCCTAGCCCCCTCCGATGTCTATATAAACCGGAGGGTTTTAGTCCGTAGGACAACATACAATCATATCATAGGCTAGCTCTTAGGGTTTAGCCTTTTTGATCTCTTGGTAGATCAACTCTTGTACTACTCATATTATCAAGAATAATCAAGCAAGACATAGGGTTTTACCTCCATCAAGAGGGCCCGAACCTGGGTAAAACATCGTGTCCCCTGCCTCCGGTTACCAACCGCCTTAGACGCATAGTTCGGGACCCCCTACCTGAGATCCGCCGGTTTTGACACCGACATTGGTGCTTTCATTGAGAGTTCCTCTGTGTCTTCATCATTAGGCTTGATGGCTCCTTCGATCATCGATAGCGATGCAGTCCAGGGTGAGCCTTTTCTCCCCGGACAGATCTTTGTATTCGGCGGCTCCGCACTGCGGGCCAACTTGCTTGGCCATCTAGAGCAGATCGAGAGCTACGCCCCTGGCTATCAGGTCATATTTGGAAACTTGAACTACACAGCCGACATCCACGGAGACTTGATCTTCGACGGATTCGAGCCCTTGCCGAGTGCGCCTCACGGTCACGACGAGCACGACTTAGCTCTATCATCGGACAATGTTCGGGAGATCGCACCGGCGACCGCTCCGACCCTCAAATCGGAGCCAATTGTGACATCCAGTGATGGGTGGATAGACCCCGCCGTGGAGGCCGCACTCTCATCGGTGATCGAGCCGAGTATCGACCTTACCCTTCACGAGAGCCGTGATGCCAAACTGCCGGATTCTTCCCTGGCCACGGACTCCGAACCGCCTGCGCCCGTGCATATCGAATCCAACTGGGCGCCGATCATGGAGTTCACCTCCGTGGATATCTTTCAGCACTCACCCTTCGGTGACATACTGAACTCATTAAGGTCTCTCTCTCTGTCAGGAGAGCCCTGGCCGAACCATGTCTGGCAGAATTGGGATGCGGATGACGAAGAAATTCGCCGCCCACCCACCACCCACTTAGTAGCCACTATCGACAATTTGATCGACATGCTCGACTTCGACTCTGAAGACATCGACGGCATGGATGACGATGCAGGAGACGAACAGGAACCACTGCCCACAGGGCACTGGACGCCCACTTCATCATATGATGTATACATGGTGGATGCACCCAAAGAAAACAACGACGAAGAACGGAAGGATGCAGCGAGGGGTTGTTCCCTCGAGAAGCAGTCAAAGTAGTGGTGTAAGCGCCGCTCCAAATACCGCCTCGGCAGAAACAACGATCATATAGACCCAACGATAGAGCAAGGTGAGCCAGTGGACGACAAACACGATAGTGAACCATCGCCCGACCACGGCAACACGGAGAATCAAACCGAACAACCCGACTCCGTCGAAGATAACAGTCCGGATGACATCACACCGGACAGGCACCCGGAGCAACAGAATACCCATCAAAGGCTTGTTGCCACTACGAGGAGTCTGAAAAAGCAGAAGCAAAGGCTCAGGGCTGCACAAGACACACTCAGAATCAGATGGAGTGAAGTACTCAACACTGCAGCGAAATACGTCGGTAATCGCCACACCAAGAGCTGCCCGAAGCAAAAGTTGCAACCTGAATTCGATGAGGAGGCCTTAGATCCCCTGCAATCAAAAAACAAAACGGACATCCGGTCGGATAGACAACCTCGTGGCCAACATAGAGCGGCAAACGACGCCGCACATAAGCCAGTACACAATCCACGTGAGGGCTCGTATCAAAAGGACGGCGCAACCAGATCCATCTACGGGCCACGCAAGCACGCTCCAGCATGCAATGCAACACAACAAACATCCCAACACCACGGTACACCCAAATACAGGGGTGCCGCACACCCCCTATGTTTCACCGATGAGGTGCTGGACCATGAATTTCCAGAGGGATTCAAACCCGTAAATATAGAGGCGTACGACGGAACGACACACCCTGGGGTCTGGATTGAGGACTACATCCTCCATATCCATATGGCTCGAGGAGACGATCTCCACGCCATCAAGTACTTACCCCTCAAGCTCAAAGGGCCAACTCGGCACTGGCTTAAAAGCCTCCCCGAAAACTCCATTGGAAGCTAGGAAGAGCTCGAAGACGCTTTTCGGGCAAATTTTCAAGGGACCTATGGCCGACCACCGGATGCAGATGATTTGAGTCATATAACTCAACAACCCGGAGAGTCAGCCCGAAAGCTTTGGAACAAGTTTCTCACTAAAAAGAACCAAATAGTCGACTGCCCGGGCGCCGAAGCCTTAGCAGCTTTTAAGCACAGCGTTCGAGACGAATGGCTTGCCAGACAACTCGGCCAAGAAAAGCCGAGATCAATGGCAGCATTAACAAGCCTCATGACCCGCTTTTGCGCAGGCGAGGACAACTGGTTAGCCCGATGCAGCACCAGCGACCCAAGTACATCCGAAGTCAGGGACAGAAACGGGAAACCACGACGCAGCAAAAACAAGCACCGGAATAAAGAAGACATCCCGGAGAGCACGGCGGTAAACGCCGGATTTAGAAGCTCTCGGCCAGGTCAACAAAAGCTACCCTCCAAAGGCAACAGAGACGAATTGTCCAGCCTAAACAAGATTCTGGATAAAATATGTCAGATCCACATCACCCCCGATAAACCTGCAAATCATACCCATAGAGAATGATGGGTCTTCAAGCAGTCCGACAAGATCAACGCCGAACATAAGGGGCAAGATACACCAAGCGAAGACGAGGACGAGCCTCGCAAGCAAAGGACTGGGGAACAGAAGAAATTCCCACCAGAAGTCAAAACAGTAAACGTGTTACACGTGACAAAGGTGAGAAACAAAGCGGCACTCCTAGAGACACATGCCCCAGGGCCTATCACCGCGGAGTTCTGCCACTGGTCGTCCCAACCGATCACCTTTGACCATCAGGATTACTTGGCAAGTATCCGGCGTGCAGGATGGGCTGCCTTGGTATTAGACCCAATAATTGACGGATACCACTTCACACGAGTCCTGATGGACGACGACAGCAGTTTAAACCTGATATATCAGGACACAGTCCGCAAAATGGGGATAGACCAACAAAAATTAGCCGCAGCAATACTACCTTTAAAGGAGTAATGCCAGGCCCAGAGGCCCATTGCACGGGCTCCCTGCTACTAGAGGTTATATTCGGCTTTCCTGATAACTTCCGTAGCGAAAATTTAACGTTCCACATCGCTCCATTCCAAAGTGGTTATCAAGCACTACTCAGACGCGAAGCTTTCGCTTGCTTTAACGCAATACCGCATTACGCTTCTCTTATACTTAAGATGCCCAGTCCACGTGGCATCATTACAGTAAATGGAAATATTGGGCGCTCCTTGCGCGCGGAAGACCGTGCGGGGCAGCCGCACACTAAACGGCCTCACCAACTAAAGCATCTGACAGGTCGTTAAGACCACGGACGCGGTTGGACGAGTCCGGCGCAGCTATATGTAATTGATACAGGTTTGATGGCTATACCCCTATTACTACAAGGGGCTCAACGCGCGCAAACAAGTGACAATTAGGCTCAACTTTACTCATTTTCAACTGTACATGGTTTATTTAGTATAACCTACCTTTTGCACGACAACTTTTCAATTAAGTTCCTTTCTTGTTCAGATGACCATCATGCTACACCCATCCAGAATATGGCACAATGGAGACACAGGCGCAGACGTGCAATATGGACCCGTTCCAAGGATTCTTTTTAGATTAAGACCATGCGTAAACCTTTTTTACTGTCTCTTGTTGATACACATCCCTCGGATTCTCGGTATAATTGAGAAGGATGCTGACGTATTGGCATGTGGCCACATCAGAATACTGCACGTACCTAGACACCAGGGGCTTATTACAAAGGGCATTGTTTCGACCCAGTTTACAACATAAAGACCGAATACCCTAGGGAGTTTTCGGCGTCGCGAGTTTGGCCTTATATGCATCAGCTCTGAATCATGTCTTTGGTCAAATGTTGGGTTTTCCCGGCTCTTGTGTTTTGCTGCCTTACGTTCCGCTCTATCGGCTAAGGCGGCACCAGGAGAACTACTGCGATTGTGCCCTGGTTCATCCGGACGAGCACCTCAGTAGAGAAAGCCGAAAACTGACTGTCATGATATAGCGTGAGACTAGTCAACCACTCGATGACCTAGCGGAATCTTCGGTATTCCTCCGCCTTAACGAAGGGCCATTTCTCGGCCAGGCATGTACGCGCCCCGAATCTGGATGAGCGCGGAGCCACCAGGGGCTATATAGTAGCCCCACTGTCAAACTCCTCTGGCTAAGTGAAAGTGTTAAAGCATTATAGTCCGATTGCCTAGTTCGCTGCGCTATCACCTCCTTAATGGACCAAGACGTTGGATCAAGTGTGAACATGTGTCTTCTATGAACACCCCCGCATTATATGCGTGGGGGCTGAAGCCGACGACTGCCATCTTTCAAATTATATACATATATACATAAACGGCCGCACAGGAGGCATCATAGCACTTTCAGGCAAAAGTATAAATACAGCCTTGATAAATTCAATAAAACATTGTTCTTACAATGGGAATACATGTCACTTAAACATAATATTCTTCGAGCACCGAGCCTCTATCAAACGAGCGCCTTCAAGAACTTCTTCAAAGTAGTGCTCGGTAGCCACTCGGCCTATGGCCGAACCCTGTGCCGCAACAGTGCTGACATCCATCTCCGCCCAGTATGTTTTGACACGGGCAAGGGCCATCCGCGAGCCCTCTATGCACGCCAACCTCTTTACAGCATCGATGCGTGGCACATCACCAAAGAATTGTTGCACCAAGCTAAAGTAGCTATTCGGCCTTGGCCCTCCTGGCCACAGATGATCCACTACGGACCACATGGCAAGTCCGGATAATCTATGGAGCTCGGCCCAACCGGTCAATCGCTCATTCGGCAACAACGGACGGACTGGAGCATGAAACTGTGACCATAACAGCTTCTCCACTTCTGGACTCTTCTGATCCTTGAAGTACTCGGCCGCATCAGCAGCACTTGCAGCCAAATCCATGTACTCGTCCGCAGAACTCCATAGCCAGTCTAGAGGAGCATATTTTGGATCTCCGAACTTAGTCCGTAACAAGAAGGGCTTCCCAGAAACGATATCCGCAGCTTGATTCAGCTCCTCCTTCGTCGCTCTAATTTTGGAGCGGGCTTCCTTGGCAGCCGCCCGGACCTTCTCCAGGTCCATCGCCTTCACCCGGGTTTCCTCTTCAAGAAGCCGGTAACGGTCAGCAGCATCTTTTAACTCCACGACCATCTTGGCAATTTTTTCTTTGCTCTCGCAATGTGCGGCCTGTTCGGCCCTTACACCCTCGGCCGCCTTTAAAGCGGCAACATTGCTGCTCCTTGCGTGCTCCTTGGCTTGGGAAAGTTCCGCCCGAAGGGTCTCCACGGCGGCAGCTCCATCTGTAGTCACAACATATTGAAGATACTGGCATCATGCTGCTCTCACTATGTGACGATCACCAAAAAAATCACTGACCCTATGCCTCTTCAAGCCGCTTGTTGACAAGCACGATGTCGGCATCTGCCGCATCCAGCTGTCGCCTTAGTTCGGCAAACCCATAAGTCCGGCTAGCCACCGGAGCTTCAACCACCTGCACATAAAGGCGGCCTGGTTATTACCTGGGACTATGATCCTCTGTTTGCCACCGTTTTTGACGACAACCAGTCTCAGGGGCTACTATCAACACAGGGCACATCTAAATATGTGCGGTACTGTCAAAAATGTACATCATTTCACGTACCTCAAAACCCGTCATTAGACTCACAAAGGCTTCATGCAACCCGCTTTCGGCGGACAAAATCCTTTCAATCACCGTACCCATCAACGTGCAGTGCTCTTCTGAGGTAGCTGCTTGCTCTAGCAGATCCATCAGTACGTCCGACTGCACACCAGGTGGTGTCGGACTCTTTTGGTTGCTCTCTTTAAGAGCCGGATACTGAGGACTTTGGGTGGCCATAGGATTACCTTCTGGCCTTGCCAGATCAGGAGAAACCCTCCGCGACGACACCTCGGGGTCGCCCGCCTCGTGAGGCGGTGTGGCAGGGGGAGGCGATTAGCTCTCCATCATCTCTGGAAGAAGATCCCCTGAAGACGAGCTCTGCTGAGAAGGGCTAAGATCCGAACTGCAAGATAAACGCTTCGGTTGTTTTCCTCAGAAGTAAAGCGAGATATTTTCATTATTAAGTACCCTTTTACTTACAGCTTGGTGGATGGCTGATCCCCTTGAGGGCATAGTGCGGCCAGGGTAGCCCCCGAGGCAGGACCCTCCGGCGAAGATTTCTTGCCCCATTTGGAGACCATTGTCTCCGGGTCCTCGGAGGCGGTCCTCTTCCTTCCCTGGGGAGAGGAAGTTTCAGTCCCTCCTCCCCGGCTAACCTCCTTCGCGGAGGTGCTAACCTCCTTGTTCCCCCCTTTATCTTCTGCCAAGGGCGCTTGATAAGGCGCGATCTCCAGCATCCTGGTTAGCACGGGATTTGGTGAGGTCTCAGGGAGGGGGGTCGGACACCTGATTAACTTTGCCTTTGCTATCCAATCCTGGACCAAGAGCGGTTTTTCTTTTTTAGGGCAATGTTGCTATGAATAAAACGGACAGTGTGTTCGCATGCGGGGCTACTTACTTGGGTATCCGGGCGATTGCAGCTCAGACCTGCATCCTCAGTGATGTCCGGACACATTATTTGTGGTCCGAAGAACAATTTGTACATCTCTTCATGCGTCATGCCGAGGAAATGTTGGATAGCTCGCGGTCCTTCCGGGTTGAATTCCCACATGCGAAGGGGCCGACGTTTGCAAGGCTGGACTTGACGGACTAACATAACTTGCACTACCATAACCAGACTGATATCTCTCTCGAAGAGATCTCAGATACAGCTTTGCAGTATTGGCACGTCCTTGGCTGGACCCCAGCTCAGCCCCCTGCTGATCCATGACATTAGTTGTGGTGGGGGGGGGGCTGAGCAGAAGGCGGGGGCAGCTACCCACTTGGCACTTCGGGGAGTTGTGATGTAGAACCACTCCTGCTGTCACAATCCGGACACCTCTGGGAAGTAACCCTCGGGCCAGGGAGCGTCAGCAATCTTGCTTATTGAAGCGCCTCCGCATGCTGCATGCTGCCCCTCGATCATCTTCGGCTTCACATCAAAGGTCTTGAGCCACAAGCTGAATTGAGGGGTAATGCGGAGGAAGGCCTCGCACACAACAATAAATGTAGAGATGTGAAGAAGGGAATCCGGGGCCAAATCGTGAAAATCTAGCCCGTAATAGAACATAAGACCCCTAACAAAGGGATCCAGAGCGAGGCCTAGTCCTCGGAGGAAGTGGGAGACGAACATGATGCTCTCGTTGGGTTCAGGAGTAGGGACGACCTGCCCTCGGGCAGGCAGCCGATGCGAAATTTCGGTGGTCAGATATCTGGCCTCTCTCAACTTCTTGATGTCCTCCTCTGTGACGGAGGAAGGCATACACCGACCTTGAAGGTTGGATCTGGACATAGTTGAAGGTCCGAAGCGCCTAAACCTAAGCTTTGGGTGTTGGAACTCGATGCAAGAGGCGGATTCGATTAAGATCAAGAGGAAAAGGCCTTGTCCCCTTTATAAAGAGGGTGAATATCAAGCGTCCTCCTCGTGGCCGTTTGGGACTTGTCTAAGATTTAGGAGTCCTACTAATAGGCGCGGTTGGGTTACCCACGTCCGTATTAATGGGAATCCCATAATAAGGGGGCACGATCTCTGCTTCGACAAGACGTGCCAAGGAAACCGCCTCGCGAAACACGCTGAGATAGGTTATGAAAAACGATTCAAATAAAGACCTGGCTGTGGTGTGATGTCACACTACGGGGTACGTCAGCAGATTAGATTTGTGTAAATATTATTCCCTCTACGGTGGTATGTGGAACTTATTTTGCGGAGCTGGACATGATCCTCGTGTTCAAGATCTTCTATGAAGTATTCGGAGGAGGAGCCCGCCTTGCAATGCCGAAGACAATCTGCGCGCCGGACTTATCGTCATTGAAGTGTGGTTCAGGGGCTACTGAGGGAGTCCTGGATTAGGGGGTATCCGGACAACCGGATTATATCCTTAGGCCGGACTGTTGGACTATGAAGATACAAGATTGAAGACTTCATCCAGTGTCCGGATGGGACTCTCCTTGGCGTGGAAGGCAAGCTTCGCAATATGGATATGTAGATCGCCTTCCTTGTAACCGACTCTGTGTAACCCTAGACCCCTCTGGTGTCTATATAAACCGGAGGGTTTTAGTCCGTAGGACAACATACAATCATACCATAGGCTAGCTTTTAGGGTTTAGCCTCTCTGATCTTGTGGTAGATCAACTCTTGTACTACTCATATTATCAAGAATAATCAAGCAGGACGTTGGGTTTTACCTCCATCAAGAGGGCCCGAACCTGGGTAAAACATCATGTCCCCTGCCTCCTGTTACCATCCGCCTTAGACGCACAGTTCGGGACCCCCTACCCAAGATCCACAGGTTTTGACACCGACACCGGGAAAAAGCATGGCAAGCAGAACTTGACCCGGAAGAGCTAGCCACCGGTTGTCCTAGCTTAAAAGAAGATGGGTCTCCCTTTAGCACCAACTACTTCACCAAAATAGTAAGGGAGATGCATCCTTTGGCAAGCAAACTGACCGAGGAAACTGATCTCTCCAAGTATCATCTAGTTTATGATGTTGAAAATGCAAAAGTAAAGTCCATGGACCTTACCCCGCCAACACGTAAGCATACTTTTGCTCCTAATATTGATCCGTAAAGCCTTATAGATGATGAAGTTGTATTTAGAGCTTTGACTGGAATCAGCCACATATGACTTCTAGCCAATGGGTGAAGAAGAAGAAGAACCAGTGCATGATGACCCGGAAGCTTCAACACGCCAAGACCAGGGCCACTGAATCACAAGGCGGCTCTTAGCCTGCCACATAGAAGTTGTGCGCAGCAAAAACACTTATTCTTTTGGGCCATATGACGCCTTGTAATAGGCTAGTTGAAAACAATGATCTGCCATGCCATCGTGCATGTTTATGTGCATAACATTTTGAGCCGCCGATCTGATGCTGAAGATCTGCTGCTTATGCTAATAATTTTATCAACCATGTTGATCATGTTATCATAACCCCTGCACCCAAGTAAGTAGCATGTGCCCTGGCGGTTCACACCAGGGCGTGTCATGATGTCCCATACAAAATTTTACTAGTGACTAAATAGTCCATAACCAGGGCAGGTTTATCAAACCTTGCATACTCATAACAAGAAAATAACATACCTGTGAGATTTGTTCATACTGTTGGCTTACAACACCAGATGCAGCAAGGGTAACATCCCAAAAACCTTAGAGCGCAGAACTCCAAGTGCACAACCACATCATACTGGCGACTTATCGTCCGGAGCCAGACCGGGTTATCAAAACTCCGGATATGCTCAAATATGAGCCATAAAGATGAAGGCTACATGGCTTAAATCATTTTAAACCATATGTCAATATGGTACAAAAATATGAACCCAAATAATGTACGAATAAAACAACAAACCAGAAAAAACAAGGCTTTCATAAGCTGCCAAACCTCAATATCAAGTGTTGTTCAAAGGGCCACACAGCCACTAAATTAATCCTTTATTCAAACCTGTAAGCCGGGCCTCACATGACCAACCGCCATTTTAACTTTGACGAGTTCAGGGTCTGAAAGTGCGTTAAGTCGACTAGGGGGGTGAATAGGTGATTTTATGAATTCCTCACTGAGGAAATTTAGGGTGAGGAAATTCCTGAGTGAAGAACTACTTGCAACAGAATAAGTACTCAGATGCATACATGACATAACATACATATGGATATCATGATGAAATGAAAATAGACACACAGTACAGAAAGCGTAAGCATAGGATAAAACAGGATGAAGACAAACAGACTGAAGAAATTGAACTGAGGAAATTGAGAAATTCTTCTGTCAAAGTCTTCAAATAGATATGAACAAGCACACAACACAGTAATGAAGAAATGGAAGGGTTGAGGAAATAGAACCAGTTAGCTCGGTGAAGACAATGATTTGGTAGACTAGTTCCAACTGATGTGACAGTTGTACATCTGGTTGGAGCGGCTAGGTATTTCAACCTGAGGACACACAGTAGTCACTGTATTCTCCTTGAACTAAGGTCACACAGACCTCGTCCAATTACTCGTGGTAAGTCTTCAAGTGACTTCCAAACCTTCACAAACTTGGTCACCCAGCGATCCACAATTTCTTCTCGGATGATCTAGACCATGACGCCTAACCGTCTGGAGGATGCACAGTCCTCAAAGGTAACAAGTGTTGGTTCCACACAGGAACAATCTCTTCAGTGATGCTCAATCACTTTAGTTTGTAGGTGTTTGGTTTGGGGTTTTGGATTTTTCCCCACTTGATGATTTTCGCTCAAAGTCCTCAGAGGATGGGATGCTCTCAATGACAAGTGTCAGTTTCTCGCGGAGCAGCCAACCAACTAGTGGTTGTAGGGGCGGCTATTTATAGCCTAGGGAGCAGCTCGACATGATAAGACATAAATGCCCTTCAATGATATGACCGTTAGGTGGGTAGATATTTTGGGACAGCTGGCGCATAGCACAACAACGGTCGGAAATTTGACTATCAAATTCCTCAGGGCTATCATGTTCCTCACTTGTAGGTAATCCGCACTGGCGAATTCCTAACTCCTCAGTCAGAACAAATTCCTCAGGGCTATCATGTTCCTCACTTGTAGGTAATCCGCACTGGCGAATTCCTAACTCCTCAGTCAGAACAAATTCCTCAGAGACCAGAAGAGCTTCATCTCTATCACTGAAGAAATTGACTGAAATGTATGAGATTTCCAATGGCTTCACTCGAAGGGATTGGTAGGTGTAGGATTTTGAGTTGAGCATCACTTGGAAACTTTTCCTTAGTTTTACCTTGACCCCCTTTAACAGTACGGTGTTTCCTATGACTCAAGAAAGAGAAACTGAAACTACGAAAACAAAGTTCTTCACGCTTCATGTTCCTCGCCTGAATATCAAGTCTTCATGGTCACACCAATTTCTTCACTTTCAAAGTCTTCAGAAAGTCTTCAGAAATCCAAAGTCTTTAGTCTAAGACATTCATTTTTTGGGGTCGACTTTCTCTGTAAATATCAAACTCCTCATAGACTTATAAACCTGTGTACACTCACAAACGCATTAGTACCTTAACCTATAGGTCTTCAATACACCAAAATCACTAAGGGGCACTAGATGCACTTACAATCTCCCCCTTTTGGTGATTGATGACAATATAGGTTAAGTTTTCAACGGGGATAAACATATGAAGTGTAAATACTGATATTGAGGAATTTGATTGCAAGATATAGAAGAACTCCCCCTGAAGATGTGCATAGTGAGGAATTTTATTTTGAAGCAATGCACATTTGAAGAGTAGAATCATGGAGATCTCCCCCTATATCTTGTAATTCATACACGCATTTAACATATGATATGAAGAATTTGAAATGCATGATGAAATATCATGACTGATGTGATTCAGCATGCGTGCATTAGCATATATGAGGAAATAGCATGCATAAGAACATAGCCAAAGTATCAGACCACCATCGGTTTAAGTTTACAACTAGATCCAATAAAACTTCAGAAGAACAAGAGTTGTAACTTAGAAAAAAAACGCCCATATAAAGAGACCCGCTTGAAGACTAACTCAAATTTCTCCCCCTTTGTCATCGAATGACCAAAAGGGACGAAAAGTGAGGACTAACGCCCCTGAAGAATATCATCACTGAGTCGATGAAGGAGCGTCAGCATTGTTGGGGTCATTTGTTGAGGTAGGGCCTGCCGCAGTGTCATCCAAATCTTCATGCTCATCAGTCACGCGCGATGAAGAATATGAGATGGCTACCAAGGAAGGAACTTTGGTCTTCTTGAATTTCTACACTGGTGGTTGAGACCATTCAAAGTCCTGCTTGAAACCCATTTGCTTCAGATCTTCCTCGCCATAGAGATGAGACAGAACATCCCAGGTACGATTGAATACTTCATGGAGGTAGAAGTGGTTTTTCTTCACTGCATTGTGTGTAGTAGTCATGTTGTGAAGAATAGAACCAAACTGACGCTTAACCCATTTGTGGTTGCGATCGACCTTCTGGTGAAGAATGAGGAGAAGCTCACGATCAGTCATCACCCTTGGAGCTGTGCTTTAAGGATTTTGCTTTGAGGCATTGGCGGCAGAGTCATGAGTAGCAGAGTCATCATTGGTGGAATATGATGTAGCTTTGCGGAACTAACCATCCAATGGACGAATGCCTTCATCAATAATAGCAGTAGCCTTGCCCTTTTCATTAGCTGAGGAAAATGTCCGCTTGAGGACTTCTATTGGGGGCAAGTAACTAACGTGATTCTGCAAATCAGCCTTGTAGTTGATTGAAGACCTTGATCTGAGGAATCTATAATCTAGGGAGCGTAAGGTTTCAATTCAAAGGGAGACAATGCAACGTTGGCCAGAGTCCTCATGAAGAAATCATGGTAGTTGACAGGAATGCCATGAATGATGTTGAGTAGCAGATTCTTCATGATACCAACGACCTCTTCTTCATTAGAGTCGTGGCCCTTGATAGGACTTAGAGTCTTGGACAAGATGCGATATACAGTCCATGGTACATATAACAATTCCTTCACGAGGAATTTGGTCCTTGAGGCTTGACCGGGCTTCAGCGGCTTCATCAACACTTGCATATAATGGTCAGTAAGTTCAGGTTCATGATATATACAACATGCACCTTCAAGGGGAGGACTGACAGTCAGGGCATGAAGCAATTCAGAGCCCGGTGCTTTGAAGTGAGTATTCTCTGTCATCCAGTCTAATACCCAAGAGCTCACATCTTCAACATTTCCTGTGATGTGCAGCGTTGCATAGAACTGAAGAATTAATTCTTCATTCCAATCACATATACCAGTGCAGAAGTTGAGAAGTCCATCATTGTGAAGAACACTGAGGACTGGCACGAAGCAAGGTAGTGATTCAATGTCCACATGAGGAATATTTGCATGGTCAAAAACTTTGTCCTTATCAAAAAGCAGTGAAGAATAGAAGTTGGCTTGGCTGGCAGTCCAGAAACACTTCCTTCTAAGACAAGCAGAGTCATACGGGTTGTAATCTGTGAGGAATACGTGCTCATGGAAGAAGCCAGCAGCCTTGAATTTTTGCTTCTTGGAGAAGGGATTCTTCGACTTGAGTTGAGGAGTGCCAGTCAAAGTCATCACAGCCTTAGGAATCACATTCTCAGGAACCACATGCTGATGAATTTCAGTTTCAGTTTCAGTTGCAGCCTGGTTCTTCTTTTCTTCAGCAGCTTTTTCATCAACACTAGTGGCTGGAATTTATTCAGAAGCATTTTCATCAGCGCTAGTGGCTGGAATTGCTTCAACAACATTTTCATTAGCGCTAGTGGCTGGAATTGCTTCAGGAATACGAGGTTCTTCAGAGCCCATAGAACTTCAATGTGTACAGGGGACTGAGGGATTTGTTGTAGAGGGGTGAAGAGCAGAGAGTTGGGGTGCTGACTATCCCAATAGTCATCATTTAGCACTGGAGTGGAGCACCCAATATTCAGTTCTTCAACGCCTGCCTCTTCAGCTGTGAACCGAGGCATAGGCGATGAGATGATTGGAGTCGAAGGGATATCACCCGCTTCAATTTCTTCGTCCATCTGCTCTATAGAAGCAGCAGAAGGAACGTCTTCATCCGATCCGCTTGGGATCTCATAATCTTCACCAAAAGGAACGAGTTCCTTTACGACATGCTTGAAACTAGAATAGCATCAATCGGATTCTCAAAGGAGCTAGTCAATTTCTTCATCTTCTTCGGTGCTGAAGACGGAGATGAAGTAGATGCTTTCCTTTTCTTCACTGCTGCTCGCTCCGCAGCTTTGGTTTTCTTCACTTCTGATGCAGAAGGAAGAACTGAGCTTCTTGTTGGTGCAGGAGGAGCAGAGGAAATAGGTTCAGTTTCTTCAGGCACAACTGATGTAGTTGCCCTGGTTGGTTCAGATTCCTCAGGCTCAGTGGTTGATGCCTCAGCTGGCCTTGCTTGTTCTTCAGGCGCAACACTAGTGGTTGCCCTGGCAATGTCATTAGTGGCTGAAATGCAGTCATCAGCCCTGGTACTCTTATTTTCTTTAGCAGCCTGATTTTCATCAGCAGTGCTGGCATGTTCTTTAGTCGGCTGAGCAGATGCTTCAGCCTGAGTAATTTCAATGTGCGTTTGAGTAGCAACATTGGGGGTGAATGTCTTTGCCAATTTCACAAATCTGACTTTGGCACCCTTCCAGTCAGCATGGTAGGCATCAAATTCATCACTGAGGTTTTCGATCTCAGCTTGAACAACCACAAGTTCATCAGTTGTCATCTTGACAACGTTCTTCTTCAGATAGTGCTCTTTCTTGTACTGTGCTTTCTTCAGCTGCCTGGCCTTTTCAAACTTTCATTTTTCTTCGCCTATGAAGGCGGTCAGCATGTGACTTTGGCTAGGTGTCAGCTTGAAGTCTGGCATAGAAGTGTTGGGGTCCTTGTGCCAGAGGTCAATGAAATTGAGGATCAACTTCGGATCCAACAGTAGAGGCACGTTTGTGCCTTTGGCTCTAGCGGCCCTTTCTTGCCTCTCTTTGATGATTTTGGCAAGTTCCTCATCATCAACTTCGTCTTCAGAGGACGATACTTGAAAGGCGAACTACTTCTTTTGAGGACTTGGTCTTGTGCCTCGTCTAGAAGTGGCCTTGGTCTTCAGCAGTGTGAGGCCTGTTGAGGAATTCAAAGGTGCTGAAGAATTTGTAGAGGCTCCTAAGGCAATAGATTTTCCTGTGGTCCTTTGGCATGAGGCGAGATGCATAGGTGCTCAGGACTTTGCTGGAGGAGCTGAAGGTTTTGGAACTTGAGGAACTAGGGCATCTTGAGGAATTGGCCGTGAGGGCTTAGCAGAAGAGCTTGGCCATGAGGGCATTGAAGAAGAAGTGCCTGGATTATGTGTGGGCTTCTTGGGCATAGCCTTCCTGGGCTTGCTAGCATAGGCCTCAGCAGTGGCAGCAGCAGCAGAGTCTTCATTGAATTTCTTCACTGCCTCTTTTCCTACTTTGGCCAGCTTAGCTTGACGCTTGGCCCATTCAGCAGGGAATTCCTCACCTCTTCTGATGCTTGAGGGATCAACAACTTGGCTTGGTGCCAAGGGAGGTCTTGGGCATGGAGGGTGTACAGCGAATTTCTTCATGTACTTGGGAGTCACATATCTGTACTCCCTCCATTCTCTGGCCCATCTTCTCTCTATTTTTTGAATGCGCACTTTGCGCTCATTCTTCGTCTCTTTTCCATGAATTGCCTCACCTGGAGTGCAATACCCTGCATAGATGTCTTCAGGGATTTCAAAAGTAGTGTTGACTTCCAACTTCTTTCCTCCCTTCTGAGGTTTCTTTCCATCAGCCATTTTCTTTAGCTGAGGATTTTGAACAGTTGAATTCTCTGAAGAGGTATGCATTTTTTCTTCGAGGAACGCTGCAAATGAGTTAAGTTGATGAGAACCTAGTGATTCAGCAGCAGACATGTGTACCTGTGAACAGAGCATAGGTGGGAAGAATTTGGAGAAGTCATATGTGTTCTCAGAAGTTTTTGCAAAAAGAACAAGTTTGAGGAATTTGACCAGATGTGTCTTGAGGAATTTCACTAAGCGTTCTTTGACTTAGGTTCTAGAGTTGTGTAGATTCAAAATCCACACAATTGAGGAATCTTGAAGAAAAACATTTATTAGGAAACAGATCAAGAACAGATGTTTGTGTGAGGTGTTTAGAGTGTGAAGATTGAAGAATAAACACCTTTTGAAGATTTTGATGAAATCACTGGAATCAATAAGGGCAGTAAAATTAACTTTTAATTACCCTTGATGAAGAGCATGACAAACTGGGAAAGTAGATTGGAAGTTCGTCAGTGCAGATATTCCACGCCCTAACTCGGCAGAGGAAGACAGCTACGGCGGTGGCGGAGTGAAGAATTCTTCGGCCGGCGCGAATACGACGGCGACAAGGTCGACGCAGTGAAGCTCTTCCTCACCGGCGATGATGAAGTAGCGGCGGCGCTAGGTTTTGAGAGCTTGAGCGAGGGAGTGAGGTCGAGTGGAGTAAAAACAGACTGAGGAAGGGAAGGGTATTTATAGCCATGGTGAAAACTGCTCGTCCAAGGAAAATGGATGAACGTGCCCCTGACCTTTCTCATCTGCACGACATGTGTCACCCATGCACTATGAGGTGGAGATCGTGTGAGATCATGGGTGAATAGATAAGTATTATCATGGAATGTGTAATAGTTTGAGCGGCAAAAGCCGAAAATTCAGATATGAAAATTTTAATGTTTCGCTCGCAAATTCTTCAGCTGACAAGGACACAGTGAAGATTTTGAATGGGTTTCAATTAGAACGCACATGAAGAATATGTGAATAGACTGGTTTGAGTTTAGCATAGAGGGGGAAGGGTCCGATCACATTCACTTAGCAGAAAAAACAGCTTGAAGAAATAACAATAAGTGAATGCTGTATGAAATAACCATTCTTAGCCAATGAAGAAAAATGACAGAAACAATGAAGACATTGCAAAGATGAAGAATTTGAACAACAGAGGAATTTCAACAATAAAGAAAAAACTCAAATTGAAGATTTTCAACTTTTGTTGGTGGCGTGACCCACCGTATAAGAATAGTGATTTCATACACCGCGTACAATTATCGTAGGGCTCTGAGAATCAAATTCTTCGTTAATTTCTTCACACTTAGAGGGTTGGTCTTCATTGATTGAAGAAAAACGTTACTTCGTGTGTTGCACATTTATGTCATCAATTTTGCATAAGTGTTAGGATGTGTGTCCTTTTCAAAGGACATTCGAAGATTCTAAGATATTTAGCTCACACCGCAACTTGCTAAATCTCTTCTCATCCAAGGGCTTTGTGAAGATATCGGCTAGTTGTTCGTCAGTCTTCACATGCTCGATGGAGATGTCTCCCTTCAACACATGATCACGAAGAAAATGATGACGGATCTGAATGTGCTTTGTCTTTGAGTGCTGAACTGGGTTATGAGAAATCTTTATGTCACTCTCATTGTCACAATAGAGTGGCACATTCTTCGCGTTGATGCTGTAGTCCTTGAGAGTTTGCTTCATCCATAGCAATTGAGCACAACACAATCCAGCAGCAATGTACTCAGCTTTAGCAGTAGAGAGTGATATGCAGTTCTGTTTCTTCGAAGACCAGCAGACCAAGGATCGTCCGAAGAAATGGCATGCTCTTGATGTTGACTTGCGGTCCACACGATCACCAGCATAGTCAGAGTCTGAATATCCAATGAGATCAAAAGCCGAGCCCTTGGGATACCATAATCCAAGTGTTGGAGTGTGAGCTAGATATCGAAGAATATGCTTCATAGCCTTATGGTGTGATTCCTTCGGTGTAGCTTGAAAACAGGCACACATGCAAACATTAAGCATAATATCTGGCCTAGATGCACATAAATACAATAAAGAACCAATCATGGAGCGGTATACCTTTTGATCGAAGTCAATACCGTTTTCATTAGTGCATAGATGGCCATTTGTGAGCATAGGGATTTTGACGCCTTTGCAATCTTGCATGCCGAATTTCCTCAATACATCCTTGAGGTATTTCTCTTGAGATATGAATATGCCATTGCGCTATTGACGAATCTGAAGACCTAAGAAGAATTTCAATTCTCCCATCATAGACAGTTGATATTCTTCACTCATCATGTAGGTCATCACACGCCCGAGGGGCCTGCTTGAGGCCATAGAGGGCCTTATTGAGTCTGAAGACTTTGTCAGGATGCTTTGGATCTTCAAAACCTGGGGTTGAGCAACATATACTTCTTCCTCAAGCTTACCATTGAGGAATGCACTTTTCACATCCATTTGATATAAGATGATATTATGATGGTTAGCATAAGCAAGTAATATGTGAATAGCCTCAAGTCTAGTAACAGGTGCAAAAGTTTCATCGAAATCAATTCCTTCAACATGTCTGTAGCCTTGAGCTACAAGTCGTGCCTTATTCCTCACCACAAGGCCATTTTCATCTTGCTTTGTTGGGTAGATCCATTTTGTGCCGATGATATTGTGCTTGCAAGGGTCTGGTCGCTTGACAACTTCCTAGACGTTGTTAAGCTCAAACTAATGTAATTCCTCTTGCATAGCTTGAATCCACTCGGGCTCCATAAATGCTTCATCTACCTTAGTGGGCTCTGTGATAGAGACAAAAGCAAAGTGCCCACAAAAGTTAGATAAATGTGAAGCTTCTGAGCGTGTGAGAGGACCTGGTGCGTTGATGCGCTGATAATTTTCTCAATCTGCACTTCATTAGCGACACGAGGATGGGCTGGTTGACGATGAGGAATTTGCTCAACATTTTCTTCAGTGACATTTTCTTCAGGTGCACTAACATGATGTTCTTCATGTTCTGGAATGACTTCTTTAGCAGATTCTTCAGTAGGAATGACATCCTTACTAGCCTTGAACTTAATAGATTCCTTAGGAGGTATTTGATCTATCACAGGAGGTAGGTGCTCTCTTTGCGAGCCATTAGTCTCATCGAACCACACATCTACAGTTTCAACAACCTTGTGGTGATAGGTGTTGAAGACTCTGTAGGTGTGCGAGTCCTTACCATAACCAAGCATAAACCTTCATGTGCTTTCGGTGCAAATTTAGAACTGTGATGAGGATCTCTAATCTAGCATTTAGCATCGAAGACTTTGAAATAAATCACATTGGGTTTCTTGGCAGTGAGGAGTTCATATGCAGTCTTCTTGAAGAATTTGTGAAGATATACCCTATTGATGATGTGGCACGCAGTATCAATTGCCTCAGGCCAGAAGCGAGGAGGCATCTTGTAATCATCAAGCATAGTGCGGGCCATCTCAACAAGAGTCATGTTCTTGCGCTCCACGACGCCATTCTGCTGAGGAGTATAGGGAGCAGATAATATGCACCCATGTATAACGAGAATAATCATCAACGATGACAAAGCCATATAAGGATGCAGCATTAGTAAATGTGGCATAGTGAGTAGGGCCAAAGAGATGCATGTGAAGCAATTCAAATGGGCGAGCGGTAGTCATGATGGTCTTTAAGGGATGCTTGGCCTTGGTCATCTTTCTAGCTTCACAAGCTCCACACAAATGGTCCTTGAGGAATTTGACACCCTCGATGCCAATGACATGTTTTTTCTTCACGAGCGTGTGCAAGTTCCTCATCCCAACATGGCCAAGTCGTCGATGCCATAGCCAGCCTTCTGAAGCTTTTGCAAATAGACATGTAGCAGGTTGTGGTCCTGTAAAGAAATCAACAATATACAAATCACCTCTCCTAAATCCTTCGAGGACTTTGGAATTGTCATCTTCCATGATCACAACACAACGATACTTGCCAAATACAACAACCATATCAAGATCACAAAGCATTGAGACAGATATGAGGTTGAACCCTAAGGACTCAACAAGCATGACTTTGTCCATGTGTCGATCCTTTGAGATTGCAACCTTACCTAGACCCAATACCTTGCTTTTTCCTTTGTCAGCGTAGATGATATGCTTCAGATGCGATGGAGATAAAGGAGCATCCATCAATAGATTCTTGTCACCAGTCATGTGATTTGTACATTGATGTCTACTACACAACCTTCTTCTTGTAGACATTGTTGGGCCTCCAAATGCAGAGGTTTGTAGGGCAGTAGCAAATTTTACTCAAGTGGATGGCCTAAGGTTTATCAATCCGTGGGAGGCATAGGATGATGGTCTCTCTCAAACAACCCTGCAGCCAAATAACAAAGAGTCTCTTGTGTCCCCAACACACCCAATACAATGGTAAATTTTATAGGTGCACTAGTTCGGCGAAGAGATGGTGATACAAGTGCAATATGGATGGTAGGTATAGGTTTTTGTAATCTGAAAATATAAAAACAGCAAGGTAACTAATGGTAAAAGTGAGCACAAACGGTATTGCAATGCGTTGAAACGAGGCCTAGGGTTTAATACTTTCACTAGTGCAAGTTCTCTCAACAATAATAAAATAATTGGATCATATAACTATCCCTCAACATGCAACAAAGAGTCACTCCAAAGTCACTAATAGCGGAGAACAAACAAAGAGATTATGGCAGGGTACAAAACCACCTCAAAGTTATCCTTTCTGATCGATCTATTCAAGAGTCCGCAGTAAAATAACATGAAGCTATTCTTTCCGTTCAATCTATCATAGAGTTCGTACTAGAATAACACCTTAATACACAAATCAACCAAAATCCTAATGTCACCTAGATACTCCAATGTCACCTCAACCATCTGTGGGTATGATTATATGATATGCATCACACAATCTTAGATTCATCTATTCAATCAACACAAAGAACTTCAAAGAGTGCCCCAAAGTTTCTACCAGAGAGTCAAGACGAAAACGTGTGCCAACCCCTATGCATAAGTTCACGAGGTCATGGAACTCGCAAGTTGATCAAACATACATCAAGTGGATCACATGATATCCCATTGTCACCACAGATAAGCATGTGCAAGCCATACATCAAGTGTTCTCAAATCCTTAAAGACTCAATCCGATAAGATAACTTCAAAGGGAAAACTCAATCCATCACAAGAGAGTAGAGGGGGAGAAACATCATAAGATCCAACTATAATAGCAAAGCTTGCGATACATCAAGGTCGTTTCACCTCAAGAACACGAGAGAGAGAGAGAGAGAGAGAGAGAGAGAGAGATCAAACACATAGCTACTGGTACATACCCTCAGCCCCGAGGGTGGACTACTCCCTCCTCGTCATGGAGAGTGCCGGGATGATGAAGATGGCCACCGGAGAGGGATTACCCCCACCGGCAGGGTGCCGGAACGGGTCTAGATTGGTTTTTGGTGGCTATGGAGGCTTCTGGCGGCGGAACTCCCGATCTATTCTGCTCTGCGATGTTTCTAGGGTATGTTGATAATATAGGCGAAAGAAGTCGGTCAGGGGGGCCACAAGGCGGGGGGCGTGCCCAGGGGGTAGGGCGCACCCCCACCCTCGTGGTGGCCTCGAGACTCTTTTGGCCCACCTCCGGTACTCCGTGGGCTTCTTTTGGTCCAAAAATGATCTCCGTGAAGTTTCAGGTCAATTGGACTCTGTTTGATTTTCCTTTTCTACGATACTCTAAAACAAGGAAAAAACAGAAACTGGCACTGGGCTCTAGGTTAGTAAGTTAGTGCCAAAAATAATATAGAAGTGCATAATAAAGGCCATAAACATCCAAAATAGATAATATAATAGCATGGAACAATAAAAAATTATAGATACGTTGGAGACGTATCAGCATCCCCAAGCTTAATTCCTGCTCGTCCTCGAGGATAAAAACAGAATTTTTGATGTGGAATGCTACCTAACATATTTATCCATGTAATTATCTTTATTATGGCAAGAATATTCAGAATCATAAGATTCAAGACAAAAGTTTAATATTGACATAAACATAATAATACTTCAAGCATACTAACAAAGTAATCATGTCTTCTCAAAATAACATGGCCAAAGAAAGCTATCCCTACAAAATCATATAGTCTGGCTATGCTCTATCTTCACCACACAAAATATTTAAATCATGCACAACCCCAATGACAAGCCAAGCAATTGTTTCATACTTTTGATGTTCTCAAACTTTTTCAATCTTCACGCAATACATGAGCGTGAGCCATGGATATAGCACTATATGTGGAATAGAAGGGTGGTTGTGGAGAAGACAAAAAGGAGAAGATAGTCTCACATCAACTAGGCGTATCAACGGGCTATGGAGATTCCCATCAATAGATATCAATGTGAGTGAGTAGGGATTGACATGCAACGGATGCACTAGAGCTATAAGTATATGAAAGCTCAACAAAAGAAACTAAGTGGGTGTGCATCCAACTTGCTTGCTCATGAAGACCTAGGGCATTTTGAGGAAGCCCATCATTGGAATATACAAGCCAAGTTCTATAATGAAAAAATCCCACTAGTATATGAAAGTGATAACATAGGAGACTCTCTATCATGAAGATCATGGTGCTACTTTGAAGCACAAGTGTGGTAAAAGGATAGTAGCATTGTCCCTTCTCTCTTTTTCTCTCATTTATTTTATTTTTATTTTTCTTTGGGCCTTCTCTCTTTTTTTGTACGGAGTCTCATCCCGACTTGTGGGGGAATCATAGTCTCCATCATCCTTTCCTCACTGGGACAATGCTCTAATAATGATGATCATCACACTTTAATTTACTTACAACTCAAGAATTACAACTCAATACTTAGAACAAGATATGACTCTATATGAATGCCTCCGGCAGTGTACCGAGGTGTGCAATGACTCATGAGTGACATGTATGAAAGAATTACAAATTGTGGCTTTGCCACAAATACAATGTCAACTACATGATCATGCATAGCAATATGACAATGATGAAGCGTGTCATAATATCGGAACGGTGGAAAGTTGCATGGCAATATATCTCGGAATGGCTATGGAAATTCCATAATAGGTAGGTATGGTGGCTGTTTTGAGTAAGGTATATGGTGGGTTTATGGTACCGGCGAAAGTTGCGCGGTACTAGAGAGGCTAGCAATTGTGGAAGGGTGAGGGTGCGTATAATCCATGGACTCAACATTAGTCATAAAGAACTCACATACTTATTGAAAATTTTATTAGTTATCAAAACAAAGTACTACGCGCATGCTCCTAGGGGGATAGATTGGTAGGAAAAGACCATCGCTCGTCCCCGACCGCCACTCATAAGGAAGACAATCAATAAATAAATCATGCTCCGACTTCATCACATAACGGTTCACCATACGTGCACGCTATGGGAATCACAAACTTTAACACAAGTATTTCTCAAATTCACAACTACTCACTATCATGACTCTAATATTACCATCCTCATATCTCAAAACAATCATCAACTATCAAACTTCTCATAGTATTCAATGCACTTTATATGAAAGTTTTTATTATACCCATCTTGGATGCCCATCATATTAGGACTAAATTCATAACCAAAGCAAATTACCATGCTGTTTAGGACTCTCAAAATAATATAAGTGAAGCATGAGAGTTCATCTATTTCTATAAAATAAGACCACCACCATGCTCTAAAAGGATATAAGTGAAGCACTAGAGCAACAACAAACTACTCCGAAAGATATAAGTGAAGATCAATGAGTAGTCGAATAATTATGCAACTATATGAAGACTCTCTAACATTTAAGAATTTCAGAACTTGGTATTTTATTCAAACAGAAAGCAAAACAAAAGAAAATAAAATGACGCTCCAAGAAAATAAAAATATAGCTCCAAGTAAAGTTATCGATGAACGAAGACGAAAGAGGGGATGCCTTCCAGGGCATCCCCAAGCTTAGGCTCTTGGTTGTCCTTGAATATTACCTTGGGGTGCCTTGGGCATCCCCAAGCTTAGGCTCTTGCCACTCCTTATTCCATAGTCCATCGAATCTTTACCCAAAATATGAAAACTTCACAACACAAAACTTAACAGAAAACTCGTAAGCTCCGTTAGTATAAGAAAATAAATCACCACTTAGGTATTGTTGTGAAATCATTCTAAATTCATATTGGTGTAATACCTACTGTATCCAACTTCTCTATGGTTCATACCCTCCGATACTACTCATAGATTCATCAAAATAAGCAAACAACACATAGAAAACAGAATCTATCAAAAACAGAACAGTCTGTAGTGATCTGTAGGTTCTGAATACTTCTATAACTCCAAAAATCCTGAAAAATTAGGAAGTCCTAGGAAATTTGTTAATCTACTGCAAGTAGATTTGGTATTTTATTGCTCTTTGGTAAAAAATGAAAATTATTCTCGTGAGCACATACTTTCTGTTTTTTTACAGCAAGATCAAATAATAATCACCCAAGAAGATCCTAAAGGCTTTAATTGGCACAAACACTAATTAAAACATAAAAACACAATCATAACATAGGATAGATGATTAATTTATTACTAAACAGGAACAAAAATCAAGGAGCAAAAATAAAATTGGGTTGCCTCCCAACAAATGCTATCGTTTAACGCCCCTAGTAGGCATGATGATTTCAACGATGCTCACATAAAAGATAAGAATTGTAACATAAAGAGAGCATCATGAAGAATATGACTAACAATTTTAAGTCTAACCATCTTCCTATGCATAGAGATTTTGTGATTAAACAACTTACGGGAACAAGAATCAACTTGCAAAGGAAGGTAAAACAAGCAAAACTTGAAAACTTTAAACACATAGAGAGGATACTTGGTATTATTGCAATTCCTACAAGCATATATTCATCCCTCATAATAATTTTCAGTAGCATCATGAATGAATTCAACAATATAACTATCACATAAAGCATTGATTTCATGATCTACAAGCATAGGAAATTTACTACTCTCCACATAGGCAAAATTCTTCTCATTCATAATAGTGGGAGCAAACTCAACAAAATAACTATCATGTGAGGCATAATCCAATTGAAAACTAAAATCATGATGACAAGTTTCATGGTTATCATTATTCTTTATAGCATACATGTCATCACAATAATCATCATAGATAGCAACTTTGTTCTCACAATCAATTGGAACCTCTTCCGAAATAGTGGATTCATCACTAAATAAAGTCATGACCTCTCCAAATCCACTTTCATCAATATAATCATCATAAATAGGAGTCATGCTATCATCAAAATAAATTTGCTCATCAAAACTTGGGGGACTAAAAATATCATCTTCATCAAACATAGCTTCCCCAAGCTTGTGGCTTTGCATATCATTAGCATCATGGATATTAAAGGAATTCATACTAACAACATTGCAATCATGCTCATCATACAAAGATTTAGTGCCAAAAATTCTATAGACTTCTTCTTCTAGCACTTGAGCACAATTTTCCTTTCCATCATCCTCACGAAAGATATTAAAAAGATGAAGCATATGAGGCAAACTCAATTCCATTTTTTATAATTTTCTTTCATAAACTATACTAGTGATAAAATAAGAAACTAAATGATTCGATTGCAAGATCTAAATATATACCTTCAAGCACTCACCTCCCTGGCAACGACGCCAGAAAAGAGCTTGATGTCTACTGCACAACCTTCTTCTTGTAGACGTTGTTGGGCCTCCAAGTGCAAAGGTTTGTAGGACAGTAGCAAATTTCCCTCAAGTGGATGACCTAAGGTTTATCAATCTATGGGAGGCGTAGGATGAAGATGGTCTCTCTCAAACAACCCTGCAACCAAATAAAAAATAGTCTCTTGTGTCCCCAACACACCCAATACAATGGTAAATTGTATAGGTGCACTAGTTCGGTGAAGAGATGGTGTTACAAGTGCAATATGGATGCTAGATATAGGTTTTTGTAATCTGAAAATATAAAAACAGCAAGGTAATGGTAAAAGTGAGCACAAACGGTATTGCAATGTGTTGAAACAAGGCCTAGGGTTCATACTTTCACTAGTGCAAGTTCTCTCAACAATAATAACATAATTGGATCATATAACTATCCCTCAACATGCAACAAAGAGTCACTCCAAAGTCACTAATAGCGGAGCACAAACGAAGAGATTATGGTAGGGTACGAAACCACCTCAAAGTTATCCTTTCTGATCGATCTATTCAAGAGTCCGTAGTAAAATAACATGAAGCTATTCTTTCCGTTCAATCTATCATAGAGTTCATACTAGAATAACACCGTAAGACACAAATCAACCAAAACCATAATTTCACCTAGATACTCCAATGTCACCTCAAGTATCTGTGGGTATGATTATACGATATGCATCACACAATCTCAGATTCGTCTATTCAACCAACACAAAGAACTTCAAAGAGTGACCCAATGTTTCTACCGGAGAGTCAAGACGAAAACGTGTGCGAACCCCTATGCATAAGTTCTTGAGGTCACGGAACTCGCAAGTTGATCACCAAAACATACATCAAGTGGATCACATGATATCCCATTGTCACCACAGATAAGCACGTGCAAGAAATACATCAAGTGTTCTCAAATCCTTAAAGACTCAATCCGATAAGATAACTTCAAAGGGAAAACTCAATCCATCACAAGAGAGTAGAGGGGGAGAAACATCATAAGATCCAACTATAATAGCAAAGCTCGCGATACATCAAGATTGTTCCACCTCAAGAACACGAGAGAGAGAGAGAGAGAGATAAAACACATAGCTACTAGTACATACCCTCAGCCCCAAGGGTGAATGACTCCCTCCTCGTCATGGAGAGCGCCGGGACGATGAAGATGGCCACCGGAGAGGGATTTCCCCCTCTAGTAGGGTGCCGGAATGGGTCTAGATTGGTTTTCGGTGGCTACAGAGGCTTCTGGCAGCGGAACTCCCGATCTATTCTGCTCTGCGATGTTTCTAGGGTATGTTGATATATATAGGCAAAAGAAGTCGGTCAGGGGGGCCACGAGGCAAAGGGCGCGCCTAGGGGGGTAGGGCACGCTCCCACCCTCATGGTGGCCTCGGGATTCTTTTGGCCCACCTCCGGTACTCCGTGGGCTTCTTCTGGTCCAAAAATGATCTCCGTGAAGTTTCAGGTCAATTGGACTCCGTTTGATTTTCCTTTTCTGTGAATCTCTAAAACAAGGAAAAAACAAAAACTGGCACTGGGCTCTGGGTTAATAAGTTAGTCCCAAAAATAATATAAAAGTGCATAATAAAGCCCATAAACATCCAAAACAGATAATATAATAGCATGGGACAATCAAAAATTATAGATACGTTGGAGACGTATCATACATCCACTATCGAGGACCCACTCAGTGGCTTTGGGTTGATCATCCTGCAGATGAATTAGTGCAGCTTACGAACTCATATACTTCATTAGTGAAGAATATGACATCAAATTCATCAGATCAATTTCATCAAGCAACAGAACGGATATATCAATATGAGACGTGAGAAATGAAGGTTCATTTCTTCATGATTAGCTTACGTCCTTTCAAGCATATTCAGGTCTCCAGCAAATTCTTCAGACGTTTAGGTTCATCTGGAGACCTGACCCTGCATAAGAAATTAGTTCTTCTTCTTCACCACCCACATCTGAAGGGGTGTCAAAGAGTTCTTCATTCTGCGAGATCCATAAGAGAACGGTGGAAAAGATGCCAATCCACTTCGTTTCGCATAAGAGGGGTTAGGGCAAGCATATGAGTAAGCAGAGAAATTCTTTGAGGACTTATGAACATAATGATTTGAAGAATATTGCACATATCCATAATCCTTAGTCTTGCCCTGTGAAACAGAGGTGTTAGCATGATGATGTTCATGTGAGGACTTTGATCCATGTGAGGAATGTGGTCCATATGAGGACTTGGATCCATATGAAGACTTTGGTCCATATGAAGAATTTGATCTGGGGTTCCTATTCTTCACAGGTGGTGTCATGATGACATTCACCTAAAGACTTTCAAGGCACCTTTTGGGAACCCAGATTTTCTTCATAGGGGGACCGTTCCTGCAGTTAGTGCCAACATATCTAGCAAATACTTCACCATTCTGATTTTTGAACAGTTTGTAATTGGAGTCAAATGACTCATCAGAAGAATATGAAGATTCACATGTAAAGCCAGATAATGTAGATGGATCCACTGAAGGTACCTTTGCAGCAACCCATGAGGTTTTGGGATACTGCTCAGGTTTCCGGTAGGTCCCATCAACATTGAGTTTCCTCTCAAAGGCAATACCCTCTTTCCTAGGGTTCCTATTGAGGATCTGCTTCTTAAGCACATCACAAAGAGCATGATGCCCTTTGAGGCTTTTGTACATGCTTGTCACATACAATTCCTTTAGCCCTGCGTGGTCAGTGATACTAGAAGTATCCTTAGATGAGGAATTAGTGATAGCAGAGACAGTTGAAGAATTTGCGGCAATAGAAGCATTTGAACATTCAGGTGAAGAATTAGCAGATTCACGTTCAATGCATTTCAAACATGGAGTAAATTCTTCCTGAGTAGCACTGATTTGTTGAGCAAGTAATGAATCAAGCTCCTTCTGAAGATCTTCATAACTCACTCTTAACTTCTCAAGATCTTGCTTTCTTTGAAGAGATTCATAAGAAAGCTTCTCATGATCAAATAAGAGAGTGTTATGATGACTCTAAAGGTTATCAAACTTAGTCTGAAGTTTCTGAAGACTTTCAGCCAAAGCTTTCGACTAATTCATTTCTTCACCCAACATATCATCGCTCTCATCCAGCATGTTTTGAACTTTTTCCAAAACCCCTTGTTGTTTAGTGGCAAGGGAAGAAAGTTTGACATAATTGGGTCCAAATTCATCACTAGATTCATCATCACTGGACTCAGATAAGTAGCATTCAGTTACCTTGGCACCTTTTGCCATAAGGCATGGTGCAGAGGATGATGATTCTGGATTGAAAGTCATAGCCTTGCGCAATTCCATGAAGTCCTCAAACCAAGGTTCATGGTGAGATCGATGGCCTTCATAGACATCAGAGAGTTGGTCCTAGATGAGCTTCGCATGGCTGAGATGCATAACGTTCCTGAACTGATTTTGTGACAGGCCGGAGCAGATGATTTCCTTCGCCATGAGTTTGAGTAGCATGTACTTGCGAATATCATCAGCCTCCGCCATCTTGCATAGGTCAGTAAGACCTATCTCAGTGACGGTCCAGAATTCGCTGTTCATCGCCATGAGGCGCTTCTTCATCATGGCCTTCCACTTAGGATAATCATGACCGTTAAAGATGGGGCATGTCACAGTCTTCATTCTTGCGGTCGACATAACTAAAACTCTAGGCAGTTAAACCAAAATCACATAGAACAAGGGAGTACCTCACTCTGATACCAATTGAAAGTGCGTTAAGTCGACTAGAGGGGGGTGAATAGGCGATTTTTATGAATTCTTCACTTAGGAATTTCAGGGTGAGGAAATTCCTGAGCGAAGAACTACTTGCATCGGAATAAGTAATCAGATGCATACATGAAATAGCATAAACATGGATATCATGATGAAATGAAAACAGACACAGAGTATAGAAAGCGTAAGCACAAGATAAAACAAGATGAAGACAAACAGAATGAAGAAATTGAACTGAGGAAATTGAGAAAGTCTTCAGTCAAAGTCTTCAAACAATTATGAACAAGCACACAACACAGTAATGAAGAAATGGAAGGGTTGAGGAAATAGAACCAGTTAGCTCGGTGAAGACAATGATTTGGTAGACCAGTTCCAACTGCTGTGACAATTGTACGTCTGGTTGGAGCAGCTAGGTATTTAAACCTGAGGACACGCAGTCCCAGACATACAGTCCTCACCATATTCTCCTTGAATAAGGTCAAACAGACCTCGTCCAATCATTCATGTTAAGTATTCATGTGACTTCCAAACCTTCACAAACTTGGTCACCCGGCGATCCACAATTTCCTCTTGGATGCTCTAGACCATCACGCCTAACCGTCTGGAGGATGCACAATCCTCAAAGGTAACAAGCGTCGGTTCCAAATTGGAACAATCTCTTCAGTGATGCTCAATCACTTTGGTTTGTAGGTGTTTGGTTTGGGGTTTTGGGTTTTTCCCCACTTGATGATTTTCGCTCAAAGTCCTCAGAGGATGGGATGCTCTCAATGACAAGTGTCAGTTTCTCGCGGAGCAGCCAACCAGCTAGTGGTTGTAGGGGGCGGCTATTTATAGCCTAGGGAGCAGCCCGACATGATAAGACATAAATGCCCTTCAATGATATGACCGTTAGGTGGGTAGATATTTTGGGACAGCTGGCGCATAGCACAACAACGGTCAGAAATTTGACTATCAAATTCCTTAGGGCTCTCATGTTCCTCACTTGTAGGTAATCCACACTGGTGAATTCCTAACTCCTCAGTCAGAACAAATTCCTCAGAGACCAGAAGAGCTTCGTCTCTGTCACTGAAGAAATTGAACGAACTATATGAGATTTCCAATGGATTCACTCAAAGGGATTGGTAGGTGTAGGATTTTGAGTTGAGCATCACTTGGAAACTTTTCCTTAGTTTTACCTCGACCCCCTTTAACAGTACGGTGTTTCCTATGACTCAAGAAAGAGAAAATGAAACTACGAAAACTAAAGTCTTCATGCTTCATGTTCCTCGCCTGAATATCAAGTCTTCATGGTCACACCAATTTGTTCACTTTCAAAGTCTTCAGAAAGTCTTCAGAAATCCAAAGTCTTCAGTCGAAGACATTCATTTTTAGGGGTCGACTTTCTCTGTAAATATCAAACTCCTCATGGACTTATAGACGTGTGTACACTCACAAACACATTAGTCCCTTAACCTATAAGTCTTCAATACACCAAAATCACTAAGGGGCACTAGATGCACTTACAGGGTCTTTATAAGATTGACCGTCGAGTACGGCGGGTCATTCTAGGATTACCTGGTTGGAGTGGCAGACATACAAAGGCAGGATAACCCAGAGTTTTGGTGAATACACCTGGCGTCCAAGCCGACCAAAAGGGTAAATATAGCTATGTTCATTGAATAAGAAGCCCCCAAGTGACCTTTAACAAGCCATCAAGGCAGGTTACCTATGTTTGAACTGCACATTATAGCAAGTTCTCTTTGGTAACCATTCAACTTGGGCAGAAAACCCCCAAGTTGTTTGCAACCAAGCATATAAGCCAGATCAAAGGGTAGTCATAGCTATGCTCAGTGAGCAGGAAGCCCCCATGTTATTTGTAATAAGGCGTGCAAGACGGATCAAGAGGGTAATCATAGCTATGATCAATGAGCAGGAAGCCCCCAAGTGATCTTATGAATTGACAATAAAGACTCAGATACTCAGAAATGAAACGACAGAGGCCCCGAATTATTAGGAATGCCGGCTTTATTATACTAATCATAATATATACATGGGTAGAAATACGTACAACACAAGATCCGGTGGCTCAGGTGTAATAAGGCCGAAGATGAGCAATGTTCCATGGCCGGAGGATCTCTTCCTCCGACGTGCGTGAGTCCTTGTGGTCTTGAACATCAATGAGGTAGTAGGACCCATTGTTCAGATTTTTGCTGACCACAAAAGGCCCTTCCCAACATGGGGATAACTTGTGCATATATGTTTGATCCTAGATGAGCCGGAGCACCAAATCACCTTCTTGAAGGTCCGGGTTTTAACCCGGCGGCTATGATAACGACGCAGATCTTGCTGGTAAATTGTTGAACTAGTCACCGCAAGGTCACCTTCCTCATCCAGAAGGTCAAGATCATCCTGACATGCTTTTTCACTATAAACGTCAACATAAGCTGCCACACAGGGCGAGTCGTGATGGATGTCACTAGGAAGAACCGCCTCTACTCCATAAACTATGAAGAAAGGCGTATAACCTGTAGATCTATTGGGGTAGTGTTGATACTCCATAGCACTGAGGGCAACTCCTCAACCCAACAACCTGGCGTCATCTGCAAAGGGACCATAAGCCGGGGTTTGATGCCTCTCAAGATTTCTTGATTAGCTCTGTCAGCTTGACCACTGGATTGGGGGTGAGCCACATATGACACATTGAGACGAATATGTTCGCGTTGACAAAATTCTTTCATAGCACCTTTGGAAAGATCGGTACCATTATCAGTTAAAATGCTATGAGGATAGCCAAAATGAAAAATCACCTTTTTCAGGAATTGAACCGCCGTTGCCGCATCACATTTGCTGACCGGATCTGCCTCAACCCATTTTGTGAATATGTCAACCGCCACTAACAGGTGAGTCTTTTTGTCCTTGGATCTTTTGAAAGGCCCAACCATATCCAGTCCCTAGACCACAAATGGCCAAGTAATTAGAATCATCCTCAATTCTTGAGCCGAAACATGTGCTCGTCTGGAAAAAATTTGATAGCCATCACACTTACTAACTAGATCCTCTGCATCAGCATGAGCTGTCAGCCAATAGAACCCATGACGAAAAGCTTTAGCCACGAGAGACTTAGAGCCGGCATGATGGCCACAGTCTCCTTCATGAATCTCTCGTAAGATCTCACGGCCCTCCTCAAGAGAAATACAACGCTGAAACACCCCTGTGACATTGCATCGGTGCAACTCGCCATTGACAATAGTCATCGACTTAGACTGCCGGGTTATCTGCCTGGCCAAAATTTCATCTTCAGGTAACTCACTCCGGGTCATATAAGCCAAATATGGAACTGTCCAATCAGGAATAGCATGAAGAGCCGCCACCAACTATGCCTCCGGATCAGGGATAGCAAGATCCTCCTCTGTAGGTAATTTGACTAAAGGGTTATTCAAAATATCAAGGAAAACATTAGGTGGTACCATCTTATGCTGGGACCCCAGCCGGCTTAAAGCATCAGCCGCCTCATTTTTCCTGCTATCAACATGTTCCACTTGATAACCCTTGAAATGACCAGCAATAGCACTAACCTCTTGGCGATAAACTGCCATGAGTGGGTCCTTGGAATCGCAAGTTCCTAAAACTTGCTGAGCCACCAAGTCCGAGTCGCCAGAGCACCTCACCCGGCTTAGATTCATCTCTTTAGCCATCCGAAGACCATGGAGCAAGGCCTCATACTCAGCTGCATTGTTAGTACAAGGGAACATCAACCTTAAGACATAACAAAACTTATCACCTCATGGGGATGTCAAAATAACTCCAACCCCCGAGCCTTCCAACTGCCTGGATCCATCAAAATGAATACTCCAGTATGTGTTATCCAACTTCTCCTCAGGCATCTGCAGCTCTGTCCAGTCATTGATGAAATCCACAAGTGCTTGAGAATTGATAGTTGTCTGAGGCATATATTTCAAACCATGGGGTCCAAGCTCAATTGCCCACTTGGCCACCCGGCCTGTGGCTTCTCTGTTTTGAATAATATCCCCTAAGGGAGCAGAACTGACCACAATGATAGGATGAGGAAATACTGTTTGAACTTACGACTAGCCATGAAAACTCCATAAACCAGCTTCTGCCAATGCGGGTATCTCTGCTTAGATTCAATGAGCACCTCACTGACATAGTAAGCCGGCCGCTGAACCGGATACACTACAAAAAAATACACTTCTGTGATGATACATGTTTGTCACAGTAGGTCCCGTTTTCTGTCATGCATGTACATCCATGACAAATTTATGACAGAATCAAGATAGTCATACCTGTGCTGTCGTAGAAGTGTTCCATGACATTACCAAAATTATCATCACGGAAGTGTCCACTTCCATGATGATAAATCATGCGTCACAGAAGTGCTTTCGTCAAGGGTGGCCGACACATGGCATCCACCGTAACGGAACGCCTTTAAGCTATCAGGTCGGGTTTTGGATCCGATAACCCGTTAACAGCCCCGACCAATGGGGATTTTCCATGTGTGAAATCATCATTGGCTGGAGGAAACACGGGTCGGCTCATCGCTGGGACAGGTGTCATCCACTCATTGGACAGAAGGCGCCTATGATACGTCGACATGTGGCACGGCCCAACAGAGGCCCATTCCTGTGAAAAGGCCGGCCCGTTTGACTTGTTTAAAAGGTGGTGGGTCGGCCCATGGAAAGCCTGTTAACGGCATGTTCGCATATAGCCCATTTACATCCCGCTAACCCAAGGCCCGTTACGCCCTATTCGAATTAGGCCCAGTAGCATCATCTGGGCCATCCAATATGATTCCAGCCCGTTTTCACTTCTAGCCCATGTATGGCCCATATGAGGCCCTATGTAACTCTTGGCCTATTAACAGCCTGTGGTGAAACTGGCCCGTAATGAACAGTGTATCACTTTACACCCATTAACGACCCGTGGTGAAACTGGCCCATAAAGAACAGTGTACCACTTTATACCCATTAACGGCCCGTTATTCCGTTGGGCCGTTTCCAGCCCATGTTATCTTTCGGCCTTCTTAGAGCCCATTTATTCTTGGGCTATTTTCCAGCATTCTTTTACTTACGGCCCGTTACTGTCATTTTCTGCTTGTGGGCCTAATTCAGCCCGTGGTTACAGTCGACCCGTTTGTGGTCCGTTAATACGTTGGGCCGTTTTCATAGCGTCATCAAATACGGCCTATTAACGATGGCCCATTATGGTCGGCCCATGAAAGGACGATTCCAACTCTAGCCCGTTTACGGCCAGAATGCGGTCTGTTTGGCCCATGTTTGGCCAATCGATCATATGGCCCATATAAGGCCCATTGATGATACGACCTGTAGAAGGCCCATTGTTTCTACGGCCTGTAGAAGGCCCACTGTTTATACGGCCCGTAGAAGGCCCACTGTTTCTATGGCCCGTAGGAGGCCCAGTGTCACTACAGTAAATATAAGCCCATGGTTATTGTGGCCTAGTTTTAAAAAATAGGTTATTGCAGCCACTAGCAAACCGCAGAAAAAGAACTGCACTAACTACAAGCAAACAAATAAACAAGACAACAAGGAAATACATAATCAAGCAAGTTACACAAGGCTATCACGGCTATTACACATATTACATCCACTGGGCATCAAAGTTCACCACCAGTGCAAATATAGGGAACACAACAGCATATAAACGCCACAGCAAAACAAGTCCAGAACTGAAATCACTTCACAAGAGCTCAAGAAACAATATCCTGGGTACCCATAATGCTGGCAAGATGCTTAGCAAGCTTATTAACTTTCTCTTGTTTGGCGCTTAAGTCCTCCAGTGCTTGCTGTTGCACCAGAAAGTATGCATCTGAATTCTGCAGGGACTTCCTCAGTCCTTTGGCTTCCTGTCGCATAACATCTGATCGATGTCTTTTAACTTGAAGTTGAGACTCAAGAAGCCGAACTGATTCAGGCAACGAGTTCGAAGAGCTGGTGCCAGCAGTGGTAGCCAGTAACTCGAACACTACATCAAGACATGACTTTGGGGTTGTCTCAGTGTCTTCAATATAGTTTTTATCAGCTTTCTTGGAGACCAACAGGGATGTCTCACTATCTTGAACCTTATCTGCATTACTTCCTTTACCATTGCATAACAGGGTACTCTTCTCCAATATTTTATCCGCGTTCTAAAAGAGAAACAAACAAACACATCTCAGGTTTAAAATGAAGTATATGAAACTCATTTTGGTAAACCAGTTCAGTAGTAAGGTGGACAGGATAACAGCATGAAACAAACACATATCTATGTAGTATGGTCACTGCATGGTCTATATCATTCTAGTTTATGTTGCCAAATCAAGATAGATACAGTTCGAATCATATCTATTTAAGACAAAGTAGCATAGACAGAATATAAGTGTGGGAAACTACACAGCAATAACAACACTTGTAATGTGCATGGCATGAGAACATAACTGTTTATTCAATTGAAACTGAAATCAACATAGAGCAAGTTACAACAGCAAACAGCCAAACACGTTGAAGAAACATGTTTAAAACATACCTGTTGCACCTTTGGAGTTTCAATTGCATCCTTCAATTTTGAAATTAGTTGGTATCAGTAAATATAGTGATGCAAGAGCAAAGTAGTATGAACCATAGCTACGGAACCTGACCTGAGAACAATTCTTCTTCTGCTTTAAGCGTTGACTTTGGGTTCGGAGTGGTGGTCCTCATGATTTGGGCACTGCAGTTGCCTTAATAACTACTCATGTTTGGGTGCTTTGTGGTGGATACGGTGTTGTGTCAACGGGAACTAGGTGTCTATCTGCTGGGGTTGGGGTTAGAAGAGGTGTAGCTGGTTCTCTGTCCAACTGGGTAGGGGTACAATCTGCATGAGTGTGGGTTATGTGTGGTGGGGCTGGTTCTTGGGCAAGTACAACCGCGGTTCTATCTGCATCGACAGGTAGCACGATCTTTTCTGAAGACCGTGTTTTTACTCCCACAGATACTGCCATCACTCCCTCCAATTGAAATGGCTGATAAACAAGAAAAGTAATTGAATGTACAGACATTGTAAGATAGACAGGTGCAATGGATAGTAGGGAAGAAAACAGGGCATGAAATAATTCACATTTATGTTGTCTAAGCAAACAGAATAGCAGGACATAATTTCACATATATGATGGCTAATTAAACAGGATAACATGACACAATTTCACATGTATGATGGCTAACTAAAAGGATAGAATGACATACTTCAAAATATGATGACTATGTAAGCATGATGACATGAAATAACTATATGATGTGTCTATTAAAGTGGTTGGCATGCCACAAATCACAAACATGTCGTTGATGGAAACATGATGGCATGATATAATTCACGGATAGAATGACATAATTTAAAATATGATGACAATGTAAACAGGATGAGATGATATAACTATATTATGTCTTTAGAAAATGGGTTGGCATGCCATAATTCAGATACATGTTGTCTATGTAAACATCATGGCATGACATAATTCAAATATATGATTTATATACTAAGGAAGTGAGCAGAGGGCAATCGCATATATGATCTGTCAACTAAGGAGACGACATTCAATATTGTGTATATGATGTAAAAACTAAGCATTGCAATACAACATATGCATTATATGAGTAATATAACCCTGCCAAGTTTGAGCATACACCTCAGGGGGATAATAGGACTGGTCATCTGCCTCTGAATCCTCCTTTGAAGAGCTATCTGTAACCAGCAAGATATCTGCTTCAGGAGGTAGCATTGTCTGCTCTGAAGACCTTGTTTTCACTCTAGATTTCTCCATCACCAATTCAAATGGCTGATGCACAGGAAGAGCAGTTGAATATACAAACATTATCGACAAAAGCAATGAGAAATACAAAAAATGACGACATGATATAATTCACATATATGATGCTTGCCTAAACAGCATGGCATTGCATAATTCACATACATAGTTCCTTGCAACAAGATAACATTGCATAATTCACATATATAACGTCTTGCAACAAGATGGCATTGCATAATTCACATATATGGTAATTAGACACTAAACAGGTGGCATTCACACAAAGCATGTATAAACTAAGCAAATGACATAGCAATGCAAGATACCATACACACGATATGAGCAACATAACCCTACCAAGTTAG
>NC_041386.1:495350728-495431930 GCF_002162155.2 Triticum dicoccoides | reverse complement strand
ATATGACTGGTCATTTGTCTCTGAATCCTCCTTTGAGGAGCTATCGGTAACCAGCAAGACATGCACTTCGTCAGATAGCATTGTCTGCTCTGAAGACCTTGTTTCCACTCCAGATTTTTCCATGACCGTGCCGAATGGCTAACATAGGAAGAGTAATTGAATGTACTAAAATTGTTGACAAATTTAATACGTAATAAAAAATGATGGCATGATATAATTCACATATAAGATGACTGGCCAACCAGGGTGGCATTGCAAAATTCACATATATGATGCCTGGCTAGACAAGATGGCATTGCATGATTCACATATACGATAAAGAAACTAAACAGATGGCATTGACACAAAGCATGTCTAAACTAAGCAGATGACATCTTTAATGTATACAGTAAGCAATGCAAGGCACCATATGCATGATATTACCAACATCAGCATGCCAAGTTAGAGCGAAGACCTCATGGGGTAAATAGGAGTGGTCTTCTCCTTCTGAATCCCCCTCAGAACAGTTATCTTCATCTTGATTACGGTCCAAAATGGGTGGAGGGGGGCTGCCTTTGCGCCCACCATGGAATGACGTATGCATGAATTTTGTTGCCACACAAGGCTCGTCTCTTTTGCTCTACATGATCAGTTCCATTGTGTACAATAACTGGCATGCATAGGAATAAACATAGTGAGATTATGTAAGGAGTGCATGCACAAATCCAGAGTGATGGTAGCAAACTGTGGGTAGACCCAAAACCAATGATATCAGGCAGATAATAGCTTTAGTTAAAAAATACAGATAATGGCTCCTTTAATGTTTGTTTGCACCCAACATGAAACTCATAGTAGAAACCGAAGATTAACCAGATAGTAGACAGATAGTACTGATTGCTGCCCCAATATGTACCCCGCAACCATTTAAAAACTCAAGTTTCAGCATTAGTTTGGACCTGACTCGGAGTCTAATAGGTGAACACGACGATAATGTAGCATGTCATCATATTAAGCGACGCATAACGTAAGCAGACACGGAAGAGTGCGACCTCTCTTGTGGACCCGTGTAGTCCTCAAGGTCATCTGCTCAGTTGATGATGGTAATGCAGTTTTCGTGGCTGCCGGCAGTGGGGAAGAAGATCTGAGGCATCGAAAGACAGTCTGGAGAGCGGATCCCTGCTGTGGTGAACCCTTCTGTCATTGGAGCAGCTGATCTGGGGTGGAACACAGCGCCGCAGGAGCAGGACAAACCACACAAGGTTTTCTTTGACACATGTCTATAACAGAAGTAATTGAGTAAGGGCTTGTTTGAATTTGAGGATTCTAACAATGTAGGGATAGGAAATAGATAGGAATAGGATAGGAATGCATGTGCAAAATAGAGAATTTGAAAACACAGGATTTCTGCCAATCTGGGTGTTTGATTCACAACAATTGGAAGATCACGGGATGCAAAAAAGCATGGTGAGATTAAGTCAAACCACAAAAAAATGTACGGTTATAATGCTATTATGCTACTATCTCTTAGTATTGTGCTTGATGAATAGGAATATGAAAAGGAGGAGAAGTGGAAATTAGAATTCCTATGGTTTTTCTTTCAAGGAGACACTAAAAGAACAAATCCTACAGTTTTCCTTTGATCCATTCCTTTGCACCAAATTCATGAAAAGTGGTACCATAGGAAACTTTCCAATTCCAATGTTTTTCATTCACTTTTCCTTTCAAGCACTGGCAATTCTAGTAGGCAGGCTTGAGCAAGGAAAATCCTACACTAAAAAATGTTTTTGTGCTACTTCTATTACTTTGGACCCAGGCCACTGCCATACTAGCTCAACTCCCAGGCCCATCGATAAATGCACAGCTCAAACACGCAGAGATAAATAATGATGGCGTTTAAGAGAGTCCATCACGGATAGCTAAGTTGCATGGTACCTGACTACTTGTCATATAGTAGAATAAAATAATCGTATTTCCCGTTACTACGAGTGCTCAGTGGACAATATATATAACATTTAGAGTAAACAAGAGATGCAACAAGTGTACAACCTCTTTGGTGAAGCCATGTCGATCTCAGCGTGATTGGGTTGGCCGGTGAGGATGCTCTGGCTGACTTGGCTGTCAGAGGAGGGGAAGAAGATCTTAGGCGTCTGGAGATGGAGCCTGAGGTACTGCTCTGCTGTGATGGAGGGTTTGGTCGTTGGAGCAGCTCCGGTGAGTTGTACGACGCCGAGGCTGAAGCAGGACAAGAGAGACAACGAACAACGTTAACCTGAGTGGAATTCTAATAGCATCTCCAATACATGACGTAAAATACATAACCACAAAGTGCTAGATGTAAAATACATCAGCCTCTCATCTCTGAACTTAACTGTCGAAACTGAATTTAACTGTCGAAACTGAACTTAACTGTCAAAACTGAATTTAACTGTCGAAACTAAATATTGCTGTCGAAATTGAATTTTGCTGTCGAAACTGAACGCACTAGAAAGGTGAGGCTACACGTCGGTCGACTGACTTTTTCAGCTCTGGTCAGTCGATTTTGCAGCCGTTGGATACGAAATCAAGGGCCCGCGGTTCATCTTCAACCTCCACCCCCCTGAGCCGCCAGCCACCACCGGCCAAACAACAGCCCCCCGCCGCCCGCGGCCGGCGGTGCGCCGCCCCGCCCGCCCCGAAAACACTCCCCACCACCGGTCCGCCGCCGCCCCGGCCATCCCTCTAGGCCCCCCGTGCCGAGCTTTTTCTCTGGCGATCCCCACGCCACCGCCACGCCAACGCCCTGTCACCGCCAGCGACCACCGACCCCATCCTAAACCCTAATATAGATAGTGGGGTACCTCTCTAGCGAGCCCCCCTCCCTGCTGCGGCTGGTTCTTCCTTCACCCCAGCGAGCCCCCCTACCCCCTCAAAATCGACTGACCCAAAAGTCGATTCAGTCGACTGAAGTGTAGCTAAATCGAAGCCGCATCACAAGCAAGAGCAAGAGCGAGAGCAGCAGCGCGAGCAAGAGCAATAGCAAGAGCAGACCAGGCAGGGGACCGAGAGCAAGAGCAGAGCAGTAGCGTGAGCGAGAGCTAAAGCAGCGGCAGCAGCTCCTACTGATGTGGACGTTGCCGCCGAGGGAGCGGCGCCGTGGAGGAAGTGGCCGGCAATGCCGCCGTGGATGGAGTCGCGCCGTGTCGGCTCGGGACCGAGCGCCGGCAGCACCGTGAGATCGAATCAAGAAGAAAGTGCGGCGATTAGTGTACAACCTCTATGGTGGCGCCAATTAGGCCGCAGCTTCATCCGAGGAAACGGTGACGATGATGCTCTTCCGGTGGTGTAGGTGAAGACGGCGGTGTGGGAATGGAGGTGGCGCGAAAGACGAGGGGAATGCCGGGCAGCTCCTTGGAGGTGGAGGACGGGGTGGCTGAACCGGCGGGACGATGAGATCGACGACGGGTCCTCATCCGGTACGGTGGATGAGGGACGTCGAGGTGTTGCTGTGGACGACGTCATCGAGGAAGAGGCTCTGGCTGGGTGGTGGATAGAGCAGGGTGTGGGGTTTCATCGCGGGTTTTCGCGGCCTCGGTGTACGAATGGGTGGGCGGATGGGATGGCAGTGGGGAACCATGGCTTAGAGATGCGCTTGTCCGAAATGTGGGGTAAGTTACGAAAGTACCCCCACCGATTTGAGGCGGTTCTTTCAGTTCAGGGGTACCACGGGCATTTCGCGTGTCGGGATTTCACGGGAGGTGAAGAACAAGCTTAACGTGTACCCCAAAAAATAGACAATTTGCACCTCAACACGCACAACACACACACACAAACACCATTTAGACTAGAGTAAGGTACACGTGCATTGCACGCATGAGATTTGGAAACCAAATTATGAATAAATACCACATTATAGCATGCAAGCTTTGAGTCATATATGCATAATGTAGATGTTCATTTAATTCTTATAGTTCATTTCATTCAAAATCATGTAGTTTTTATAAGAAAGCTAATCTATTTTAAGATTCATGGAATTGTGCGTCGTAAGACATAAAGTAAAAACAAATAATGGCAAGTCATGTAGAAAAACATTTGGGCAATTCTGATACGAAGATTCTAGAACAAATAAGAAGTGCTTGTGTTTTGATGTTTGTGCATTATGCTTAAGTTCAACCATGGAGTCTTCTAGATTATACATGTGGCAAAATCTGGTGGAATCTAGATGATATCCAACGGCCAGTAGTGCTCAAATTTGCCATCTTTGGACCATCGGATTTGCCTCATCCAACGACCATCTTTCAAAGTTAAAGTTACCTGCACACAATATAAAAAAATATAAAAAATAATATATATAGGGGTATAGATATAGATATGTGATGCGAAAGCCGCCCATCATCTCCAATTAGAATAGTGTGCCCATGCACGGATGCGACGTGGCCAAATGATGTCTGCCATCGGTATCTCAAATTCAAATCAGTCTGACCTTATTCAATGTGTATACATTATAACATGCTCGTTTCCAAACCACACCGCGCAGATCTCCATTATATTCATGCATGCATGGGTTTCAAACATTAGGATCTCTTATTCAAATATTTGAATTGAACATTACATTGATTATGACCTCACCTATTCTTTTACACCCACACAGTAGTCTTCTCTTTATAATTGTACCACTAACTTTCTCTCGTGCATGCATGCACACACATTACCAGTTGGCATTATCCATCGCACGCATGCAATCTTTTTCTTGAGGTCGGTCTCCCATGAAGGCACACACCCACACACATCCCCCTCTCCATCATATCGGGCATTCTTTATCTCTCGCGCGTGCATGCGCAACGATCGATGTTCCTCTATGTATGTGTGTATATAGCTAGGTCTTTCATAGTTTTCCACACAAACCGATCAATCGATATATCCAGTGAGGTCTCACCCTCTTTCCCACGTCCACATCGATCAATCTATACCTCTCTATATAGGATTAACATATATAGCTAATACACCCACATTAATTATATATCCAACGCCCCCCTCTCATCATCCATGCCTTCCGCTTCATCTCTCAGACACGTGCACAATGGCGAAGACAGGGGGCAGTAAGGGCCCTGCCCCCCTCCCCCCTAACATCACTATATATCGAGGCTAATAAGAATGTGATCATTAGACAATTGCTGCTAAAAATGGTTTAAGTTCATGAATTGACCCTCCTCGTAAAGGATTAGCAATGCTTGGCCCCCTAGCTCATTTATTTTTCATGGCTCCGCCACTGCGCGCAACAGCGCACGTGTTCGCCCCCTCTCTCTAAATATCGATCTCGCACTTGTGCATTCCTTCATAGTCTCCCTCCACTCGGCCCCTCGCACCATCTTCTAGCCCCCACCGGATTTTGCCACATGTACAATCTAGCAAACTCCATGGTTGAACTTAAGCATAATGCACAAACCTCAAAACAACAGTGGTTCTCTTTTGTTCTAGAATCTTTCATATCAGAACTGCCCAAACTTTTTTTCTAGTTGAATTGCCATTATTTGTTTTTAGTTTATGCTTTACAATGCACAATTCCATGAATCATAAAATAGATTAAGGGCTTCTTTGATTCAAAGGATTCTCAAAGGAATTTTGGAGGATTCTAATCATTAGGAATTTTTCCTATCTTGGTTGTTTGATTCGTAGGATTGTAAACCATAGGAATTTTTCCATATGATTCATTTGCACTAGATTTCATAGGAAACATCCCATCCAATCAAACCTCTTTGAAAGAATTCTGCATTTTTTCTATGCACAATCAAACACTCATACAATCCTGTAGGATTCAAGATGACATTCCACTATAATCCCATGTTTTTCCTATTCCCGCGTTCTTAGCTTTTTTATAAAAACTAATTGATTTTGAATGAGATGAACTATAAGAATTAAACGAAGGGCTACATCAGGCATATATGACTCAGAGCTTACATGCTATAGTGTGGTATTTAGTCATAATTTGGTTGCAAAATCTGATGCGTGCAATGCACGTGTACCTTACTAGTACTTCGAGTATGTGCAAAACACGTAAATTAGAATACCAATGGCACGCTACCCAATGTCTCTCTTACAGTTCATAAAGCCACGTGGCACATGTGGAGGCGTTGTCGCGACCTCCTTGCGTGGATTGATCACAGTGACGTGCTGCTGGTTCCAGAAGAATGCACTCGTCCTCCCTGGGCCATACTGGCGGTACATGCACGAAGCGAAGATGTTCACGCACGCCATGCATGCACTCATTCCCTCGCACGCACACGCGGGTACACAGGCGGACGCAATTTTGTACCAAGATCCACCCCATGTGATAATTTGACGCGTGTAAAGTCGTTCACTTCATTGATGGTCAATTAATACAGCGCATGCAAATTGAGTGGACGTGAGGGCGGAAGAAAGACATTATTACTCCACTGCGCGCATGCGAGTAGTTAAATCGTGGGTTGCTAGTAGTACTTCCATTGGTATCCTTCGTATTTTGTGCCAATTTTTGACAGTAATATAATATTTACGCATTTGAGCAGTGTAGTACTTGAAATTTATGTTCCGCTAAACTCACCGGGAGCCGTTTCGGGCCTCAAAATCAAAACCATCAATTAATCTTTACCTTGTTCCCATCACATTCAAAAGCCTGCTCACACCTACTAGTACGTACCAAACCTGAACGTGTTCCCACTATGCAGGTATTAGTACTAGTGCTAGTACTTAGGTTATAAAAAGGGGAACTACCTAACCGACAATTACTCTACCTTTCCTCCTCATAAGTGCTTCTTCTTCGTCCGTCCTTGCCATGGCCGGTGAGCAGAGCTCTAGGTCGAGAACTACTCATAACAAGGGAGCGGCAACCAAGGCTGCGGAAAAAAGAGGGCTCGCCGCCACGCAAAGACCTTGAAAGACCTCTCACGGGCAGGCGATGGCTCCCAGGAGCGCCCTAGCCGCAGAGGCGAACATGCCGAGCCAACGGAGCTGGAGTCGTTATCCCTCGACGCCATGCCCGATCAGCTCAATAAGCAGAAGGAGTTCATCCAAGGCTTGATGGAGTTGCTGAAAGAGAGCCTCGATGACATGCCCGCTGAGCTCAATCAGCAGGGGGAGTTGACCGCCGGCTTGGTGATGCTGCTGAAGAAGAGCATTGCCTCCAAGAAGAAGGCAACCGGCGAAATCCTACGACTTCAGGAGGACAAGGCGATGCTCTGCCATGAGATCGACCTGTTGAAGGAGAAGAACACCGATTGGAAGAAGCTGCATGAGAATAGTAGTTCCTCGATGAAGATGCTGTAGGCCCTCGTCACGGAACAGAAGGAGGAGTTGGCGAAGCTCCGCATCGAGCATCCGGCTGCTATCAAGGTACGTAATGCGGCCGTGGAACAGATGATGAAGGCTCGCGTCGAGAAATCCCGCGTCATGGATAGAATGAAGAAGATGGCGAGTAGAGGCGCAAGGAGATGGAGGTCGTGGAGGAGATGAAGAAGCAGTTACGACTCCACGGCGAATTAGATCATTTGGGGTGATAGTCTTCCTTCTTCTTTTGCTGCTGTGTTTCATCTTTTGCTTCGGGTGTTCCGCCGCACGTGTCATGTTCTCTGCGAGGCATGAATAGAACAATGGTTTGTTTGAGGGAATGAATAGAACAATGCTAACAATGAGATGACTAGCAAATTAGATCATTTTTTATCGCCATATGGCACTGGGCTGCCGTGTTTCGTGCTCCTCTGTCGCAGTACTACTCCAGTGGGAAACTTGAGTATACCGCACAGTTCTTTGCTCCTCATCGATCAGGTCGTCGGCTCATTTATACGAGAAGTCAAATCACAAGGCCCTACCTTCCAGCAGTAATGAGCCGTCAAATCACAAAGGCCCTCGCCTCTCATGAAATCGACCAAGCTAGACTGCCTCGCCCTCTAGCCTTTTAAAAAATGTATACTTTTGTACAGCAGTAGTATCGATGGATTGCGCCATGGAACAAAACTTGAAATTAAAAAAAAGGTGGTACATACAGAGAGCGCTCGTCGCCATATTATGCATATAGTACTATTAAAAAGGCTAGTCACAATAATGGTGTCCAGCACAACCCACCCCTCAAATAAAACTAAGAGGGTGCTTGGATACGTCTTAGTCCCATGACTAAAAGTAGTGGTACTAAAACATGCTAGCCTCACCCATGCTTGGATCCAAATACTAAAAAGGCTAAAATCAAGTTAATGAGCATTTATTATCCTCCAAACCCTCCAATCCAGAACTCGCCTGTGTTAAAGGAGAGGAGTTAAATGAGTAGAGAGAGGACTAATCCACATTTTAGTAGGGGTACCCCTGACTAAAAAATTTTAGTCTCAAGACTAGTTTTAGCCCCTCTTTAGTCAGGGGTGCTTGGAACTTTAGCCTCTTAAAGAGACTATTTTTCAGACTAAAATAAGTCCCTTGGATCCAAGCACCCTCTAAGCATCCTGGAATTCTTTGACAAAACTAAGCACCCTGAAATTCTTTGACAACTAAACTGCTGGCTATATGATGTTGGCCATATATGTTGTACGTATATAATGTGAAGAAACGAGTGGTAGTACTATACCAACTAAAAGATGAAATGTAAGAAATACTAGTATGTACGTACTGAAGAGATAAAGTAACGAGAAGAAACATAACATAGTTCTGCTGGGGGCTCAGCACAACACACCCCTCAAATTAAATTAAGCACACCTGAAATTAAACTTTGTAACTATTCCGGTAGACACTGCATTAGAACCACCATGAGCAACGACACTGCCACCTTACTCGGAGTCCTCGTCCACGTCCTCGACTTGATCCTTGTCCCTCTTCCTCTTGGCGGATACTTCTTTGCTTGAACCGCACACTTGGCTGTTTCTCTTCATCCAACCCTTGTAGATATTGAAGCAAAGGTAGCCATCCATTGCAGTGTAGTGGATGTGGTCTATATCTAGTACATTCCGCTGCCATGCATGAAGATGAAACGTGTATGGAGGTTTCTTCAGTTTACTATATGAAGGATGAACCATGGCTCCTGCCAGGGTCAGTATTGAAGGCTGACGAGAGGACACTAGCCGATTCTTCTAGAGGTCGAAGGGGTTGCCTACAACGAGACCTATCCGACGCAGGACATCCCTGCCGTTCTTAAAGTCTACAGTAACGAATTTCACTGTTTTGTCCTTGAGGAAGTTCATAAAATCCTGGCACTCAACGTCGGCATGGCATATGTGGTAGACCAAGCAAACGGTATGTACGCAAACCTGGATCACGGCGGGCTTCTTCCTCTCTTCGTCCTTCAGATCCTTCTCTGGTCCCAAGACTGTGGTGTACTCAACATCTAGCCCAGCGACCCACTCATCATCTGAGTTTTCAAACATGCGTCTGAAGCGAGAAAGGCATCCTTTCACCATCGCGGAAGAACGGGTGTAGATGACGTCGAACTCATCGTCGGTGATGGTTCTAACCTTGTACTCACCGCTGATCATGGAGATTTGGGACGCCATGGATTTGGGAGGAGGGTTAGGATTAGTGGAACTATCGTAATGTGAATGGACGGGACGACTAGGAGCGAACCTCCATAGTATTGAAGGACGTGCAGGGACGAGTAGGAGTGAACTGCCAGCGTGCGAACGGCAGGGTAGTGGCTTTCCATTCTCCCATGATACGGGCTTCCGAGAGCCCTTGGATCTGAGATCGAATGGTTGCATGGCGTGATTCTAGACCTATGGGTGAATATCCTATCCTGGAGGGTTATTCTGCAAATTTTCAGCAACTTAGCATGCGACCGTTTAATCTCAGATCCAAGGGCTGCCAGCAGCCCGTATCATGGTCGCGCCTACCATGATCGTCGCGTCGCACGCGCGCTCACGCCCTTGGAGATTTAATACGGTGCGTTAGGCTATCTGATGTTGGCATGTCATACATAGTCATCACTTAGTCACTCATACTACAACAAGGTTGCCTATAAGGTTGGCTATAAGTGTATTTTTTACTCCTCTCTATCTCTTTCTTCGTACTCCCTCCGTCCCATAATATAAGAATGTTTTTGACACTAGTGTAGTGCCAAAAACATTCTTATATTATGGGACACAGGGAGTTCACTAGTGTCAAAAACATTCTTATATTATGGGACACAGGGAGTACTAGTATTTATTCCATTTTCCAAGGAGTGACCTCTTCCAATGAAATGGTGTTGCTAAGTTTGCTTCATTTAATTAGCTATAGACTCAAAATTGTCTTTTCATCTAGGTACACGCGCTTAGCACCGTTTCTTCCTTGGGTCACCAAATAGTCTCTCTCTTCTTGATTAACTTGCCACATCAGACTTTATGCCTATGTGGCAAGCTTAAGCACCTGTAGGAGCAAGTAAAAGCAAGTACAATAGTGCACTTTACATGGCATTTTTGCATATGTGGAGGAAAGAGAGGCAAGGAAAAAGTGGAGAAGTGGGCTCTCATGCAAGAGCCAGCCTCTACTACATGGTGGAGCATTGGGAGAGGCACCTGTATGGAGGTGGTCAGGAATCGGGAGACTCAAGCCGGTCGTAGCGCCACAGTTAAAATGATAATGGCAAGTCAAATCACGGGGCCCCACCTGTCCATCAGTAACTCGCTGTCAAATCACACAGCCCTACGTTTGCAGTAGCCTACTCCCTCGTCTTCTCGCGTCTCTGTCGAACCGACTAGGCGGAACTGCCCCACCGCCTATCGCGCAGGAAAGGCCCTGCCCTCGACTTTTAAATAGTATACAGTATACTAATTTTGTATCCATGGATTGCGCCCACGCCATGGAGCAAAGCGTCTAGAAAACGGAGGAGAGACGGTGGTCTTGCAATAGAGAAGAGGGAGAGGCGAGATGGTGGTTTTGGAATGGAGATGATGGAGAGGAGAGGAGGTGGTTTTGCAATGGAGAAGATCAGAAGAGGGAGAGGCGAGATGGTGGTTTTGGAATGGAGATGATGGAGAGGAGAGGAGGTGGTTTTGCAATGGAGAAGAGGGAGAGGAGCATGCGACAGCGATTTAGGATTGGACGAGAGGGCCGGCGCGCTGTGACTGGATCAAAATCAAAATCAATTTACCCTTCAATTAAGAAAGCAACCCCACATTAACTAGTCTCCCTTTTATTCTGGGTCATAATTGACCATGATTTTCACACATAAAATATATGTTATACGTTGCAAAAATAATATAATTTGAAAGTACATTGAGATACGAACCAAACGATGCAATTTTTGGTGACATGCATTCACATTTTGCTTGTCAAATACAGTACATGGTCAAACTTTGACCCAAAATACACAAAACAACAAAAAAATACTTCCAAGACCAGCGCCACTCTTCCGCTCTTCTCCTCTTAAACCACCACCACTCCTCTCCTGTTCCAATCTAAATGCAGCGCCGCTCCTGTCCTGTTCCAATCTAAATGCAGCGCCGCTCCTCTCCTCTTCCATTTCAAAACCACCGCCCCTCCTCTCCTGTTCCAGTCCAAAACCAGCATCGCTCCTCTTCCATTCTAATCCAAAACCAGCGCTGCTCCTCTCCTCTTCCATTCAAAAACCACCATCGGCAAGTGAAGGTGCTGTGGAGAAGTAGATCGATGGAGGAGTACAACCGATACGTGAGGATCGCAGACGGCGACCCTATGAAGCTAGCTAGGATGTTGGAGATACAATCTTGGTTTGACAACAAGGACCAACTAGCGGCGACGGCGACATCCATGGCCAAATATGTGCAACAGAGCGAAAAGGCAGCAATACTCCCGAAGGGAGTCGTGCCGGAGTACATAGAGCTGCTCCTCTGGGCCATGGAGCAAATAGATTCACCGAATCCGATCGTGAGGGAGCGGTGGTGGGAGTATCGATCCCAGATGGAGCATCCACCAGAGATTGAAGGATCGAGCATCTATAGGGTGCCGTTTGTGAGGGTGTCCTGCCAGAGCGAGCTGGTGGAGTCTTCGTCGATCGAACCCAACTACAAGAGGAGAAAAGCAGTTGGCCCGACGATGCTTCCCCGCCATCGTCTCCCTCGCCGTTCACATCGTCTCACAGGGCGGCTGTCTGACATCGACGAATAGGAGGGGGCTGCCCCCCAGCCCAATAGTCGAGCAGGTTGTGAATTGTCAGGAGGAGTTTAGGGTTGTCAGTATTTGTAGGTTGTGAATTGTGTTTTGTGTTGTGTATTTTGAGAGTACTTTCAGATATGAATGTCTTTTGAATTTCAGATTTGCAGTATTGAGAATATGAAGTATTTTATGAATTCTAGATATCTATTTTTAGCACTTAAAAAATGTAGTTTCATAGGAGTATAAAAGTGCAGACAATGTGATTCTCAGAGAAGAAACTGCAAGTTTCAGTTTCAGATAAGAAACTGCAAGTTCAGTTTCAGATAAGAAACTGCAACTTTCAGAGGCAGAGCGTTTATATTAACACGGCCTTTTCAAACAGGGTTAACATCATGTTGGAAGTTTTATTCATGGTCGAAAATGGAACTACCAGCCAGTTAACATCATGTTGATCAACATTCATGCATAGCACATCTTCATATGATACACAGTCAAAATGCGCACACAATGTCGAGTGTGTGAAACACAGAGAAAACGAGGGACAAAGTTTTGGCAAGTGTTGGACGTGGTTTTGGGCTGCCCCGTCTAGGCTTTCATTTTTAACATGCGCAGCCCACGACCTCAGATGTGAGGTCCATAGACCTATTTGTATTTTCTTAGGGCCGTCATGTATCGACCGGCCTATGGACCTCCCATCCGAGGTTTTATTTTTGGCAGCCCAATTTATGTATTTTTTTGAAGAAAACGCAGAGGTCTGTTCTATTTTTCTATATAAGAATAGGAACGCTAGGTCCAACTTATGTTTCCCTTCTAACTATATTATATATATTTAAATTATTTTATATGTTGACTGTTTAGTTCACATAATTGGCAAATAGATGACCGCTCTCGCGATCCCCTTCGCCCCCGCCACCACCTCCACCCTTGCCGGCGCCCCCGCCACTACCTCCACCCTCGCTGCCGCCATAGATCTTGCCGCCACCCCCCGCCTCCTGACTCCGGGCGCGCCTGCCCCCCTCAGCAAGTCCGCTCGCGCGCCCCATGGAGTCACCGGCCATATCCATGGGGGAATGGCTGGAAGACAGGCAGATGTACAAGATGCTTCTACCACATGTCTACAAAGCCTTCCCGTAGATGCTCCAGCCGCTCAACTCCGTCACGCCGACGGTGCTGCGGGAGACTCGAGGCAGGAGATGGAGGGAGCGGGCGATGCGGATCCACGATGACGCTCTCTCCTGGACCCAGTGCACGCGCGAATGGAGGGAAGCAGAGGAGGAAGCTGCGAGGGAGGAAGCCGAGGAGGGACCGAATCCGTTCTCTCACTCGTGCAGGTATGCTCGGATGTGCAAGGATCATGTGGATTGGGAGCTGCTGAATCTAGCCCTGCGGATCTATTCGAAGGAGATTTCTCGGAGAAGCACAGGATGCCCCACCCTAGGGAGCCGCCAATTGCGTTCGTTCGATGGGCGAAAGGAGAAATGAATTCAGGAGATCCACACCGTGCTATGAGATGGGAATGCTTGACTGGACTCATGCCCACCAGCGCGCCACCGGAGCCGAAGCAGGTGGATCCCCTACCTTACCTCTCCCCAAACCTGCAGAAGATTGAAATTAGGCTTGCAATCTGCTTCAATTGAGCTGTCTGGTGGTTATTTCTGCTTCCTGAGAGACAACATCTGGCTGGAGGATGAGAAGGAACCAGGAACTCCGATGAATTTCCCCTATCACAATGGGGGGACCGCCTCCGCCCCAAATGAGGGCACAATCTGGGCAGGCTCCTGTAATTTCCCAAGATCAATCTGCTGGTGGTTCTGACTCTCAGATCGGTGGGAAATCTCAAGGCAAGAATCAGCAAAAGAAGAGACAGGACATCCAGAAAACTGCTCCTGCCCCTGCTTCGGGCCTTATGGCATACTCTGAGGTGATCTGCTACAACTGTGGGGAACCAGGGCATCATTTGGATAAATGTGTCAAGCCCAAGAGTTGTTTTATCTGCAAAATGGTTATCCATAAAGTTGAGAATTGCCCTGTCAGAAGGAAAACCCACAGTTCTGCTAGATATGTTGGAAGTGCTGCTCCAAGATTAGGGTTCTACCACATAGACCCACATGATGAAAATGCTCAGTATCATGGCTCCCTGAAGAATGTGGGGATTGTTCTGGTAGAAGCTGGTGAAGTGACCAAGCAGGAACTTGCCACTGAGTTTGCAGACATTTACAAAACCAACTGGCCCTGGCCAATCAATGCCCTAGATGAGTGGACATTCTTGGTCAAATTCCCTCCTGAAATAGATGTAGTTCAAGTTGCTGGATACCCCTATTTTGGTCTCAAAAAAGACAATGTTATAGTCAATGTTCAAGTCTGGAAAGGCAGGATTGAGGCTGAAGAGGACCTCTAGGAAACTTGGATCAAGATCAGGAAATTGAACCCCCAAGTGGTGTGACTGGACTATGCTGGATCAAATCACTTCCACTCTGGGGGTCTTACTGGATGTGGATTGACAACATAATTTCAAGTCATTCTATGAAACTGTTAGGGTCAAAATCTTATGTAAAGATCCCTCCAAAATCCCCGCTGAAAGGCTTTTTGGAGTTGGGAACAAAATCTACAGGCTACTCATTGAGGTGGAGTCCTTAACCCCCACTGAAACTGGCACCTCCACCAACCTCTCTATTGGTACATATGTCTCTACAGCTGAAACCGGTACCAATCTTACTGAAGATGTTAAATCCAACAGGAGCTCTAGATCTGAATTAGATAAAGGGTCTGCTGCCAATTCTAGGGCCCCTAACATCAGAGGACAGTCTTTTGGCCACAATCAGATGCTTGGAGAAACTGCACCCACTTCAGTCCTCAAGACACACCTCCCTGATTCTCCATACACTCCTCAACTCAGCATCCAGGAAAAGATCTTGAATTCTGTGCTTGATGAAACTGATGGATTCAACCTCCCAAGGGAAATGGAGCTCCTGGAATATGATGATCTGATAGAATTAGAAGGTTCTGTAGATCTACAAGAGGATCAAGAGTCACTTGTTGAAACAACTGAACTCCCAGACAATTTGGACTCAAAATACAACTCTGACTTCCCTGCCCTTCCTAAGGAGAAGCACCTTCCCAAATGGGGTCCTGTTCAAGCCACCAGAACCAGTGCCAGGGTAGCTGGTGACAAGAGAACCATTATTGAAAAGGCTCAACAGCTCAAAGAGGTTCAGAACCTGGAAGTGCAAAAAACCCAGGGTATGAAACACACTTCCATCTCCAACTTTAATGATCCTTCCTTCAATGCCATTGCTGCTAAGTTTGGTGTAGATGTTACTTCTCTTAATGATGGCATTGAATGCTCTTCCTTTATTTACCCTCACCAAAACAGATCTGAAGGATCTGTTTGTGAGAATTTTTCTCTAGATGGTAGTTCTAGTTTAGACTGCCTTCGATAAAGTTGACCTTGATTTTCTTATGGAACTCCTGGAGCTTAGAGGTTTTGGGGGTAAATGGACTAGTTGGATCCAGCAACTTACTCATGGGGGGTCTATTGGGGTCAAGTTAAATAGTTGTGGAAGTGATTTTTCCCTTGCTGGTAAAGGCCTTAGGCAAGGTGACCCCATCTTCCTGCTTTGGTTTAATTTAGTAGTGGACGTTCTTACTAAAATGCTGAGCAAAGCTACTGATCGTAGTTTGATTGCAGGGCTCTGTCCTGAGGTCTGCCCTGGTGGCATTATCTGCCTTCAATATGCAGATGATACCATCCTTTTCTTAGACAGTGAATCCACACATGCTAGCAATCTAAAAACTGTTCTAACCTGTTTTGAACAAGTCTCAGGCATGAGAATCAACTTCTCTAAAAGTGAAATCATCCCTATCAACATGGATGATCAGGAGTTAGCTGACTTCCTCTCTATTCTAGTCTGTAATAAAGGTAACTTCCCCATTAAGTACCTAGGTATCCCTCTCCACTATGATAAACTGAGGAGAGAGAATATCCAACCTCTTCTGGATAAAATCATTAAAAGGATTGCTGGGTGGACGGGCAAACTTCTCTCTTACAGAGGTAGATTAATCCTCATACAAGCTTGTTTGGCTAGCATTCCAGTGTATCTCCTCTCCTTCTTCAAGTTCCCTAAATGGGTAGTGAACCTCATCAATTCTCAGATGTCTCATTGCTTTTGGAATGATTTTGAGGGAAATAGGAAGCTACACCTTGCTAATTGGGCCCTAGTCTCTATGAAAAAAGATTTTGGAGGCCTAGGCATACCTAACCTCCAAGAAATTAACATATGTCTTCTAGGGTCTTGGATTAAAAGATTCTATGAGGAAGACCTAAAACCCTAGAAGCTTCTTATTGCCCATAAATACCTAGGAAATAAAACTAATATTTTTGTCCCTTCCTCCAACCCTAAGACCTCTAGATTCTGGAAAGGATTAAAATCTATTATGCATGTTGTGAAATTTGGCTACAGATGGAACATAGGGGATGGGAGCAGAACCAGGTTCTGGGAAGATACTTGGTTTGGCACATCCCCCCTAGCAGTCCAATTTTGGCCTATTTACTCTGTCTGCAATGAGCTTAACAAAAGTGTCAATGAAGTTTGGGATGGTCAATTCCTAAAAGTCTCTTTTAGAAGGAACTTTAGTGATAATCTCATGGAACAATGGTTTCCAGTTGGAGGAAATTGCCAAAAGCATTACCTTTACTGCCGAGCCGGATGCCCTGATTTGGCAGCTGGACAATAAGGGGAAGTATTCCTCCATCTCCCTCTATCATGTTATCAACTTTAGAGGGGTTCAACCCGTGTTTATCCCTGTTGTCTGGAAATTGAGAGTTCCCCCTAAAATTCATGTATTTCTCTGGATTCTCTCCAAAAACAAATTGATGACTAGGATAACCTTAGGAAGAGACACATCATCAAACCCCTTGATTGTGTTTACTGCTTGGAACAAGAGTCTTGTTCTCACCTATTTTTTGAATGTATAGTTGCTAAACATCTCTGGGCCCACATTGAGGAATATTTCTCTAGTCAGATTGGCTCATCCTTCGAATGTGTCGCCAGATTCTGGATTGCTACCAAAAAGTGCTTAGTTTTAAATAATGTTAGCTCAGCTGTGCTTTGGTGCCTCTAGAAATATAGAAATGCTATGATTTTCAGTAACACCTCCTGGATTTCCATTCCGCGGGTCTTGAGGTTGATCAGGAACATGCTGAGGAACTGGGCGATTCTCTCCTCTGGATCGAACAAGGACAAGTTGATGAGCTTCGTGGAAACCCTAACAAGATCCCTCCAGAAATCGTTGGCGATCACTTGTGGCTGAACAAGGCTCGACCTGCTCTGGGGCTGGACCCGTGGGCTCGTCTCAAGATCTCTGATGAAGATGATGGGCACCTGGCACCGAAAAAGAGGGACATACACCATGCTACGCCTTCCAGCCCGGTGTCTCCGCTTGCTTACTGGTCGCTGCAGGCGGACACGACCCCTCAGCCGAACACCATGAAGGCTTCGCTGGACCCTCCTTGTGTCATTTGAGTGCTCTATCCGCTCTGCCTTTGGCACCGCTTGGGTGATTTGTGTTATTCAGAGAACTTGTTCATCCACCCCCTAGTTTGTAGCTTTTCTACCTTTGCTTTCGAACTGCTCTTTGAGCTGCTGTATCAGAATATGTTGTGGTTTCGCTCTCAGCAATGGAATCGGGGAGATGCTCCCTGTTTTTCTAAAAAAAATATTTTATATGTTATTATATATTATTTTTATTGTCATCATATATTTAACACATACTTACATATGTAAGAAAACAATATCCCACATCTTATTAACTTATAAAATAATTTCTTAACAAATAAAATCCTGGATTGTTTTGGCACGAAAATCCTAGTGATTGTGTACAAAAGCTTGGTAAGATTTAAGGATGAATGTAATAATATCACTTATTATTTAAATATATTTATAACAAAATGCTCAGCCCCTTTTTATTTTTTGATAACATTGCTAGCCCAACCCAACATTATAATTAGAATCAGCCCAGCAAAATCGTGTATTTTGAGAAAGTGTAAATGGCCTGTAATTTTTAGGAAATAAAATAAGTGGGCTGCATGGACGCTACATTATTTGTTCACCCAGCCCAGCTAATGGCTGTAATTCAAAAAAAGATCAAATTGACTGTAAATTCTACCGTGAAAAAAGACTGTAAATTCTGAAAAAATGGGTTGAATACGTGCCACATTTTTGGAGGCTGAAATGTGGGCCAATAGGTTGAAGCCAACGCAAGTCGTTGTCAATTTCGTCAACAAATGATTCTGACATGTTAGCCATTGGATTTACATCCAACGACCGGCATCCATCTTCAATCTCTCGTCTTCTTCCTCCAGCGCCGCCAGGACCACCTCCCGCCTCCTGCGGCTAGCAGCTCTGCTTAGCACGCTTCGCTATGAAGCGCTACTCCACCGTTGGCCAGGCCATCCCTCCACCCCTCCACACCTCCTGTTCTTCTCCACCGACTGTTGAACCACACCGCACTAGAACCAATTAACCCTCGTACACCTCTCCGTCTGCAACTCTACTCCCGCGTATTCCCATCTCCGGCTCGTTGCTATTCGGGGCCTCGCTGTCATCCACCACCTTGGATGCGCTCGGCGTGGCATGGTCAACGTGGTCAACGAACGACACCATCAGAAGTAGACTGTGCGTGGAGAGGCTGACAGCTGGGTCCACGGCCGCACACAAGGAAATGCCTCCTTATTACACGCAAAATAATGTTCCTCCACCTGACATCTGGGACCCACCGAAAGGGCCTCTGTATTTCACAAAAATAATGTGCCCCCCGCTGACATGTTGGACCCACCAGCTATCTTCGCACGCAAGGAAGTGCCTCCTTATTACGCACAAAAAAAATGAATATTCCCCCTGCCAGCTGGAACCCAGCATGGTGGGAGGCTGACTTGTGGGCCTACCAAGTTGACGGGGACGGAGGGCTTTGTCAACTTAGTCAATATGAACGATTCTAGCTCCTGTTACCGTACAATGTTCATCCAACGGCCATAGTGCTTCTTCAACCTCTGGTCTTCTTGCTCCAGCCGCCCAAACCAGCGTCGGTCGTGCTGCGTGCTCCTGCCTCCCGTGGCCGGCTGTGATGTTGCAGAGGCCTCACCTCCCCCTACTACTCCCACCGCTGGCCAGGCCATCCCTCTACTCACCCACACCCCCTATTATTCTGCGGTGACAACAGCCTCACACCGCAGCCGAACCAGTGAACCCTCGTACACCTCTTCGCGTGGGCATCCACTGCTGCATTTTCCCCGGCTCCGAGTCATCCCCTTCCTAGTCCTCACCGTCGTCCACCGCCGTGGTGCTCTCGGTGCGGCGTGGTCAACGTGGTCAAGGAACGACTTCCAGCGGACATGAACTGTACATGGAGAGGCTGACAGTTGGGTCCACGGCCGCAGCAAGTGCCTCCTTATTACGTGCAAAATTATGATTCCTCCACCTAACAGCGGGGACCCACCGGACGAGCCACTGTATTTCGTGAAAAAAATGTTTCCCCTGACTGCTGGGACAAACCAGCTACATCTTCGCACGCAAGGAAGTGCATCCGGGCAAAAGAAACGATTCGCCCCCCTGACTGCTAGGACCCACCAGCTACATCTTCGCATGCAAGGAAGTGCGTCCGGGCAAAAAAACGACGATTCACCCCCCTGACTGTTGGGACCCACCAGCTACATCTTCACACGCAAGGAAGTGCCTGACAATCGGGACCCACCTGGTCGAAGCGTACATAGCGTTGTCATTCTGGTCGCGAACGTGTACGTACATCTATACTGGTGGATGTAGAGGCGCGCACGTGTCGTAGTAGAGGCGCGTACATGTCGTAGTAGAGGCGCGTACGTGTCGTAGTAGAGGCGCACACGTAGCATGTACATACGGGCCAGGGTGCAAGAAAGAAAATACGGCCATGTATGTGTACATACGGGCAGGGTCTCGAACGCCTATTCGCGCATACGTACGACCAGGGCTCGTGTACATGGTTGGGTCGGAACGGAGGAACAGCGTCGTCGTCGTGTTCATGGGGAGGCAACGGAATGCGTCGTGTTCATTGGGAGGCAACGGAATGCATCGTGTTCATCAGGAGGCAACGGAACATGTGGGAGACAACCGGTTGGGTCAGAACGGAATGCGTGGTCGTGTTCATCGGAAGGGCTTGGACAGAACAGGCGATGGAAACGAGGCCTGGTGTACCGCAAAACGGAGGAAACGGCCTTATGTTTGACCGGCCATGTTTGAAACGGGATCCTGTTCATCGGGAGGGGGTCTGGCGTACCATGAAACGGAGGAAACGGACCTCCTATGGTCGAAACAGGGGTCCTGTTGATCGAGATGGGTGTGGCATACCGCAAAACGGAGGAAGTGGACCTCCTACGGTCGAAATGGGGGTCCTGTCGATCGGGAGGGGTGTGGCGTACCGCAAAATGGACGAAACAGACTTGTGTTGGAGCTCTACGGTCGAAACGGGGGTCCTGTTCATCGGGAGGGGTGTGGCGTACCACAAAACGGGACTCCACGGGATACTGTTCATCTCCACCATCGACCTCCTCCAGCCTCCGCGGGCGACCGTCGACCTCCTCTAGCCTTCACGGGCTCCAGTTCATCCAACCTCCATCAAGCGCTACTCCACCGGCTATTGTTCAACCACCCCTCCACGGGCTACTATTCATCCAGCCCTCCACCACACCACGGGGTCCTGTTCATCCAGAGGCAACGCCACCGCTCACTGTTCATCCACCCCCCTGCAACGCTCATTGTTCATCCCAGAGGCAGCATCGATTAGCTTCAGTTAGCAGCAGTAGCGAAGGAATCGCTCGATCGGGTTCAGTTAACATCCATCGATCGATCGCTCGGGTTCAGTAACGCGTAGCCTGCAGTGCAATCGCTCGGGTTCAGTTAGAGCCCAACGCCTCGCTCAGGTTCAGTTAGAGCCAACGCCTCGCACACACGCACATACGTGTACGAGAGAAACGCGCATCGCTCGGCCCCCGACCTCCCACCGTAACCGGGAACTCCCCGAAATTTTCCTCCCCCTCGCTTCTACCACGGTTTTTTTCCGTCATGGACGGCCCAAAGAATGTCATGCAGCTGCATCTCTGGCCCGCCCAGGACGAAAAGCCCATTTTCTGTCATGATTTTTTGTCATAGAAGTAGGAGTCCACCACATCTATGATGGTACCAGGTTTTGTCACAATTATCGTCATAGAAGTGTCATATGTATGACAGAACTTTTTTTTGTTCGGCCCAAAATGTCACGGATGTGTCTTTTTTTGTAGTGATATTCCTTGCCTGATTCCTTTCTTTCCACAACAACCGCTACACTGACAGCTCTGCTATTAGCAGCCACATATAAAAGTAAGGGATCCTTATCAATGGGAGCTACATGGATTGGCGGCTCAGCCAGCTGCTTCTTCAGCTCCTCAAAAGCCTGATTAGCAGCATCACTCCATACAAAGTGATTTGTTTTCTTCATCATCTGGTATAAAGGAACACTGGTACGCGTAGGTCTATACAAACGGTTTTAACCCCTTTCCGCGACAGCATTTGGAACCGTCGCCAAGTGAGTGTGAGTGATAGGGGGTCCTTCTCACACGACTCAGAAATCATCGGGGATAGGCCCTCCCGGGACACAGGCTGGGGCCGTGTGCGATCGGGCGAGGCATCGAAACCCAATCATTTCCGTAGGTATGTACATCCCACACGGTGAAAGCCAGAAAAACATTTTCGTAGGTATGTACATCCCACACAGTGAATCCAAGGAATACGTTTCCGTTCTTATGTACATCCCACATAGTCAATCCAGGGAAAACATTTCCGTTCATATGTATATCACACACAGTCAATCCAAGGAATATGTTTCCGTTCTTATGTACATCCCACATAGTTAATCCAGGGAAAATGTTTCTGTTCATATGTACATCTGTGACGCCCCCGATTCAATCGTACACTAATCATGCACGCAAATGTGTACGATCAAGATCAGGGACTCACGGGAAGATATCACAACACAACTCTACAAATAAAATAAGTCATACAAGCATCATAATACAAGCCAGGGGCCTCGAGGGCTCGAATACAAGTGCTCGATCATAGACGAGTCAGCGGAAGCAACAATATCTGAGTACAGACATAAGTTAAACAAGTTGCCTTAAGAAGGCTAGCACAAACTGGGATACAGATCGAAAGAGGCGCAGGCCTCCTGCCTGGGATCCTCCTAAACTACTCCGGGTCGTCGTCAGCGGGCAGCACGTAGTAGTAGGCACCTCCGGTGTAGTAGGGGTCGTCGTCGACGGTGGCGTCTGGCTCCTGGACTCCAGCATCTGGTTGCGACAACCAGAAAGAAAGGAAAGGGGAAAAAATGGGGAGAAAGCAACCGTGAGTACTCATCCAAAGTACTCGCAAGCAAGGAACTACACTACATATGCATGATATATGTGTAAGGAGGCCATATCGGTGGACTGAACTGCAGAATGCCAGAATAAGAGGGGGATAGCTAGTCCTATCGAAGACTACGCTTCTGGCAGCCTCCGTCTTGCAGCATGTAGAAGAGAATAGATTGAAGTCCTCCAAGTAGCATCCCCAAGTAGCATCTCCAAGTAGCATCTCCAAGTAGCATCGCATAGCATAATCCTACCCGGCGATCCTCTCCTCGTCGCCCTGTAGAAAAGTGATCACCGGGTTGTCTGTGGAACTTGGAAGGGTGTGTTTTATTTAAGTATCCGGTTCTAGTTGTCATAAGGTCAAGGTACAACTCCAAGTCGTCCTGTTACCGAAGATCACGGCTATTCGAATAGATTAAACTTCCCTGCAGGGGTGCACCACATAACCCAACACGCTCGATCCCATTTGGCCGGACACACTTTCCTGGGTCATGCCCGGCCTCGGAAGATCAACACGTCGCAGCCCCACCTAGGCTCAACAGAGAGGCCAGCACGCCGGTCTAAACCTAAGCGCACAGGGGTCTGGGCCCATCGCCCATAGCACACCTGCACGTTGCGTACGCGGCCGAAAGCAGACCTAGCCTAGTGGCGTTCCAGTCCAATTCGGCGCGCGCCGCTCCGTCGCTGACGTCTGAAGTGCTTCGGCTGATACCACGACGTCGGGATACCCATAACTACTCCCACGTAGATGGTTAGTGCGTATAGGCTCGTAGCCGACTCAGATCAAATACCAAGATCTCGTTAAGCGTGTTAAGTATCCGCGAACGCCGAATAGGGCCAGGCCCACCTGTCTCCTAGGTGGTCTCAACCTGCCCTGTCGCTCCGCCACAAAGTAACAGTCGAGGGCCGTCGGGAACCCAGGCCCACCTCTACCGGGATGGAGCCACCTGTCCTTTCAGCCCCCTCGTCAGAATCACTTGCGGGTACTCAATGAGCTGACCCGACTTTAGTCACCATCTGTATAGTATGTATGTATAGTATATACCCGTGATCACCTCCCAAGTGATCACGGCCCGATAGTATAGCAAGGCAGACTGACAAGAATGTAGGGCCAATGATGATAAACTAGCATCCTATACTAAGCATTTAGGATTGCAGGTACGGTATCAACAGATATAGCGACAATGTCAGGCTATGCATCAGAATAGGATTAACGAAAGCAGTAACATGCTACACTACTCTAATGCAAGCAGTATAGAGGAGAATAGGCGATATCTGGTGATCAAGGGGGGGGCTTGCCTGGTTGCTCTGGCAAGAAGGAGGGGTCGTCAACTCCGTAGTCGAACTGGTCAGCAGCAGCGTCGGTCTCGTAGTCTACCGGAGAGAAGAGGGGGAAGAAATAATGAATACAGAGCAAACAAGGCATCACAAAATATAACAAGGCAATACGCGGTGTTCGGTGTGCCCTAACGCGGTAGTAGGTGATACCGGTGAAGGGGGGAAAACATCCGTGAAAGTATTCCCGGTGTTTCGTGTTTTCGGGCAGAGGAGCTGGAGGGGGAAAGTTGCGGGTTCGATAGGTTAGAGGGGTGTGGCGGACGAACGGACTGCGTATCCGGAATCGTCTCGTCGTTCTGAGCAACTTTCATGTTGAAAATATTTTAATCCGAGTTACGGATTAAAAGATATGATTTTTTTAAAGATTTTATTAATTTCTGAAATTTAATTAATTATTTAATTTAATTCGAAAATTTGGATTTATGACATCAGCATGATGTCATGCTGTCATCACCAGTCAACAGGGGTTGACTGGGTGGGACCCACCTGTCATACACTGTTAGGTTAACTAGGGTTTAATTATCTGCTTAGGCTAATCTAATCAGGATTAATTAGTTTAGTTAATTAATTAGGTTAATTAAGCAAGATTAATTAAGTTAATTAATCCTTTAATTAATTAATTAATTTAATAATTTTATTTATTATTTATTTTTAATATATTATTATTAACTTTTTAATTCCTTTTTTTTATTAATCCGTTCTGGGGGTGGGGTCCCGCTGTCAATGGCCGAAAGGGGCCAAACGGGCGCTGGCAAACGGGTGCGGGCACCAGCCCGCTCGGTGGCTGGGGCGTGCGGGCGCCCGAGCGAAGGCCGGGCCTGGGCGTTGGGCGCTGCCCGAATGGCGCAGCCACGAGCTACCGGGGTCCGGTGCCGGCGGCGGCTGTGGCCGCGGCCACTGCTCGAGCAACAGCACCAAGGGGGGGGCACAGTGAGCGGCGGGGCCGGCGAGCATGGTGGCTACGCGGCAGTGGGCAGGGCCGCACAGGGCATGCCCTGGACAAGGCCGCAAGCAGCAGCAGTAAGGAGCGGCAAGGGGGAGGGCCGGGTGCGAGCGGGAGAGCGCGAGCATGGCCAATCCGGCTACAGGAGAGAGAGAGGTGGAAGAGGAGGTGCTCACGTTCGGAGCAGGGGATCGGGCGGCGAAGCTCGAGGTGGTCCGACGGGGAGGAGGACGAGGAAGGCGTGCGGTCCGGGCGGGGAGGCCGGCGAGGTCCAGGCGGCGGCGCATCGAGCTCCAGGCGACGAGGTTCGCTGACGAGGGAGAGGTCGTGGTTCGGTCCGGTTTCGGAGTGGAGGGCGGCGTCCGACGCGGGGCGGGGCGTGGCGACGCCGGTGAAGTCGGTGGGGCAGCATCGACGCGACAGGGAGATGGGGACGGGGCGCCGTGCCCGGTCCAGATCGGGCAGAGGGGGGGCGAGGAGCGAGGGGAGTGAGGGTTTCGTCCCCGATCCAGAACGTGGAGGGGAGTGGGGAACGAGGAGGAGAGTGGGCGTCGTGGGGTGGCGGCGGGTGAGGGAGACGAGGGGAGAGGTAGGGATTTGTGCGGGGGAGTGGGGTGGCCGGGCTAGGGTTCGGTCGCCCCAGGGGGGTGTTGTAGGTGCCAGCTGGGCCGGCCTGGTTGGCCCGATGGCCAACTGGGCCGAGGCCTAGTGGGGGGTCCCCTTTTTTTTGTATATTCTTTTTTGTTTGTTTTTATTTATTTAATACTTTATAGTTTTACAAAAATAAAACCCACACCTAAAATGGAGTTACAATTCCAACTACTGTCTTAAAAAGTTTTACCCCTGAACTAAATAGTTTAATATTTTATAAAAGAAAAAGGCATTTATTTAATTGTTTTAGCTATTGTTTTACTCATTTTAGTTTACTTAACCATTTTATAAAAGTGTGGTTTCTTTACCATAATTACCTATGCATTATTTGGGTCACTCCGAACATTTTTAGTTTTAATATTTAAAAACTTTTATTGTTTGCTTGATTTTGAGTTTGAATTTGGTTCGGTTCCGAGCTAACACGAGATTATCAACAATAATCGAGGTGACGTGGCATCATTACCAGAGGGTTACTGTAGCTTGATTACCCGGGCGTCACAACATCCCACATAGTTTTATGTGTAGGCTCGTGTGTGAAAGGTGTAACTATCACACACGCTCTGCCTTGGTTAACTGTTTGCTTTTATCATCTACATCACACATGATTTGTTGAAGAAAACTGTGTAGCATTGGGCTATCCATCACAAGCACTTTTATTGCTAGAACTGTTTGCAAAGTTCCATGACACATTTAGCAGGTTTATTAGTTTACAATTAATAATTCTAGTATTACACAAATTCATATTTCATATCGAACAACTGTTTGCCAATTTCATATCAGGCACATAAGTATATTATAACATCATAGTACGATAGCTACATGAAAACAGCACAGTACAACATATAGCTAGTTCAACTTCATAAGAACAATATTAGAACAATATATTCAATTCCCTAATCGAGATCATCCAGGCTCGTCTTATCCACCTCTACTTTTAGTTTAGTAAGAACCTATTTTGCACTAGCCAACTGGGAAGGTGTCTCCTCCTTCGCCAACACCATCTTAGCAAAGTATGATTTAAAAAATCTGAGCTCATTCTCCACATTCCTCTTTTTATCCCGCATCTTCAAATATTCTTTAGTGTTGACAACACTTTCTCTAAGCCTACGTCTGTTCTCTTTCTCATACATGCTCTAGAGCTTCGCTAGGCACATCTTCAAAGAATGTGGCCACTCTTGATCCACCCACTCCAAGTAAGAACACTTCCGTTCATCCTATAATATTTAAAACTAGATCAGTAACAATTGCAGGGAAATGGGTTTATAGCAACATAGAAAATCACGAATGATTATTTTGAAAAATCGAAGAAACATGTTAATTATGACATATCTTCTCAAAAAGATCAATGTGCAAATGAATTAATTGCTACTGAGACAACAACCAAATTCTGGATCATCAGAAGCTATAATTAACTACAACAATGCTACAAGTTCTTGCTCATCTACAATAAATAACAAATTGAACATTTTATGAGGAAGGTAAATATAACTGCAACAACATAGCGACAGTGTTTGGATGATAGCAAATTGATACTAACAGGTGTGTACATGCACAAATTTAGTAACATAGAACTAATAGCACTAAGGCTGTCCACTATGTATGCCAAAACTGGTGTAAAGACAACTGTCGCTACATCTCGCACCAGTGCCCTGCACTGGCGAGCCGGTGCAGCGGAAAAAAATCAGGGACCCGGAATCCGGAGCACATAGTTGCTCCGATGCCCAATTCCTTCGTGCCATAAAGATTTAGTATTTTACTGCTTGGCTGCTCGGATGTGTGGTGCCTGCACAAACTGCTGAAGCGGTGCCAAATAATGTTCTAATGACACCGCTGATGATATGGCAACAATTTAAGATACTAGGTACAAACTGTGACACTGTCTTAGGATGCGTTTGGTTGAAGGTGTGGTATGAATGGGTTGGGACCGTGACAGTGTCTGAATCACATCTAACAAATGATTTGTAACAACGAAAGAGGGTCTAACCTTCTCTGCACATGCCAAAAACTTCCTCCCACTGTCCACACATTCAAACACAACTAGCTTCATGCATGGAGAATGATGGTGACAACGAGCAGATAGATCTTCAGCCACCCCGCTCCATTCGTTGCCACTGATGGTCCTAGGGAGCTACAAGAGGAAGAAATGACTCAAATCGACCGCCGGGTAAAAATCCTTCATTCCAAGTCATAGCCCAAGAGAGAGAAGAGAGGCATACCCGGGTGGTGAAGGAGTCGTCGCCGGAGGAGGAACCGCTGGAGAGGTCTTTGAAGAAGACCATGGCGACCCGGGCGGTAGGATGCGAGACGGTGAGAGCGAGGAAGCGGCTATAGCTTAGGAAGGAAGGAAGGAAGGAGGAAATAGTGGAAATGTGACTTAAGGTCGGGGAGAAAAGGGGGTGGGGAACGGGGAGGGGGCGGGGTAGATATTTTGGCGGTATGCCAAAATTTTGGAAATGTGGAGGGAAACTTTGTGCGCGGTGCCGCCAGACCATTCACTTTGAACAATTGTGTGCATCGCAAATGATTCTTATGCTTTACGCGCATGGGATGAGTTTGATAATTCAAATTTTGGTGGAAATTTCCCCGGGTACGTCATTGCATAATTTAACATCGCTTGCTAATTTGGGCACAAAAAGAGCATACAACAGACATACCACACTTACTGAATCGAGCAATTTTAGTAATTAAACAGAGCCAGTTGACCTAAGCATTGCTCTAACAAAAGAGCAGCATTAAAAGCAAAACCTAAGTACACATAATATTAACAAATCCGCCGCCACGCCAGCCTATGCATCGCCGGTGTGCGATGAGACGTCGATGACTTGTCCTAGCGACATGCCGTCGTTGGTGGACTCCGCGCCCCCCTGCCGAAGTCGACCACGTCCTCGCCCTCGTCCTCGGCGCCGCCCACAAGGTTGTAGTACTCATAGTAGTGGCTGCGCCACATCTCGCGTTGGTACTCCACCACCGATTCCTCGACGGACAGACTCTTCTCTACCTCGACCTCGGCCACGCGCAACTCCTCCTCCCGGCGCTCCTCGATCTCTGCCTCCTCCTGCATCTCCAGCTCCTGCTCGGTGACCTCATGAGGAAGCAGGTGCTCCATGGCCACCGCCGCCTTTTTGGACGTGGGTTGCATGCTTGAGTCCAAGGTGGCTTGGAATATCTTGGCGTGTGCATCCTCGATCTTGGCGTGGATGGCCTCGACCCGGGCCAGGGCGACATCGGCGGCACGGATGGTAGCTCGAGCGCTCTCGATGTTTGCAGCCACCGTCACAGTAGCAGTTGAAGCCGTCTCGGCTGCTGCAGCTGCCCTGTCGGCTGCGCAGACGCCCTCTCAGCGGAAGCGGCCGCGCTTAATGCGGATGCGGTGGCACTCTCGGCGTAGGCAGCCGCGCTCTCGGCGCAGGCGGCGGCGCTCAGGGGGGCGGCCATCGTACGGGCCTTCACGAAGGGTTTCCACGGCGTCATCTTTGCAAGAAGGGTGTGCGGGAATGGGGATTCGTGCATTTGGGGGTTGCCTGCACTGGAGTAGGCGAGCCGACAAAGCTTAAGGAGGAGACTTAAATAGACCCAGATATTTTCATCGCAAACGGTTCCTAGAAAACAACTGTGTGTGATGTTTAGATATTTTTTATTAGTTGTGAAAGACGAATTTGGAGTAAAGTGGCAACAAATGGTGTTTTAAATGGACGAGAAATTTTGTAGTACTAATACAACTGTCATGTCAAATTTTGGAAAAATTCAGGGGTCATTTGACCGTTTAAGACATTTAAGTGATTTTCTAGCCATTTAATGACTGTAATTGAAATTTGAACTACATGTACATGCAACAGCTAACCACAACGGTTTGATAAGTCATATTTTGTGTACTTGTGTGCGATTTAATTCCATGTGTATTAAACTGGAAGGAATTTTCAAACATATTGGTCTAACGGCTATGACATAATTAAGCATGGAGTGCCATGGCATTTAAATTCAAAAATATCAAAAAAAATCAGAAACACATGAAATCTTGATTGATGTAATGTCATACCACCAAGATGATGTGGTAAAAGTTTTGGCATGTGTGATGAAATTTTGGACATATACCCCTCACAATCTGGAGCAACTCACTAGAAGGCTCGTGGTTCCGAGAGGGAACAATGCATGTTTGATGACGAACGGGAGATAGCTTCTTCTATAGCCTTCAATTTTTTTTCTACGTGTAACATGCACTAATACAACTGTCATGTGAAAATTTGGAAAATGTCAGGGTCATTTGACCTTTTGAAGACATTTAAGTGATTTTCTAGCCATTTAATGACCGTAATTCAAATTTGAACTACATCTACATGCAACGGCTAACCATAACAGTTTGAAAAATCATATTTGTGTACTTGTGTGCGAGTTACTTCCATGTACAGTAAATTAGAAGGAATTTTTAAACATATTTGTCTCACGACATGGACACATGCATGTGTATGCATGGAGTGCCATGGCATTTTAATTCCAAAAAATTTAAAAAATATCAGAAGCACATGAAACCTTGGTTGATGTATGTCATCCACCAAGATGATGTGGCAAAAAAATTGGCATGTTTGACGAAAGTTTGGACACACACCCCTCACAAACCGGAGCAACTCACTAGAAGGCTCATGGTTCCGAGAGGGAACAATGCATGCTTGATTGCAAACGGGAGATAGCTTCCTCTTACGGCCTTCAATTTTTTTCTACGTTTAACGTGCACTACTACAACTATAATGTGAAAATTAGGAAAATTATAGGGGTCATTTGACCTTTTAAAGACATTTAAGTGATTTTCTAGCCATTTAATGACTGTAATTAAAATTTGAACTACATCTACATGCAACGGCTAACCATAACGGTTTGAAAAATCATATTTGTGTACTTGTGTGCGAGTTAATTCCATGTGCAGTAAATTAGAACGAATTTTCAAACATATTGGTCTCACGACATGGACACATGCATATGTATGCATGGAGTGCCACAGCATTTTAATTCCAAAAAAATAAAAAAATGATCAGAAAACATGAAACCTTGCTTGATGTAATGTCATGCCACCAAGATGATGTGGTAAAAACATTGGCATGTGTGACGAAAGTTTGGACACACACCCATCACAAACCAGAGCAACTCACTAGAAGGCTCATGGTTCGGAGAAGGAACAATGCATGTTTGATAACGAATAGGAGATAGCTTTCTCTTATGGCCTTCAATTTTTTTCTACGTTTAACATGCACTACTACAACTGTACTGTGAAAATTTGGGAAATTCTGGTGGTCATTTGACCTTTTGAAGACATTTAAGTGATCTTCTAGCCATTTAATGACCGTAATTCAAATTTGAACTATATCTACATGCAACGGCTAACCATAACGGTTTGAGAAATCATATTTGTGTACTTGTGTGCGAGTTAATTCCATGTGTAGTAAAATAGAAGGAATTTTCAAACATATTGGTCTCACGGCATGGGCACATGCATGGAGTGCCATGGCATTTTAATTCCAAAAAATAAGAAAACAATTAGAAACACATGAAACCTTGCTTGATGAAATGTCATGCCACCAAGATGATGTGGTAAAAAAATTGGCCTGTTTGACGAAATTTTGGACACACACCCCTCACAAACCGGAGCAACTCACTAGAAGGCCCATGGTTCTGAGAGGGAACAATGCATGGTTGATGACGAACGGGAGATAGCTTCCTCTTAAGGCCTTCAAAAAAATTCTATGTTTAACATGCACTAATACAACTGTCATGTGAAAAATTGGAAAATTTCAGGGGTCATTTGACCTTTTAAAGATATTTAAGTGATTTTCTAGTCATTTAATGACCGTAATTCAAATTTGAACAACATCTACATGCAACGACTAACCATAAGGGTTCGAAAAATCACATTTGTGTACTTGTGTGCGAGTTAATTCCATGTGCAGTAAATTAGAAGGAATTTCAAACATATTGGTCTCACGACATGGACACATGCATATGTATGCATGGAGTTCCATGACATTTTAATTCCAAAAAATAAAAAAATGATCAGAAAAACATTAAACCTTGCTTCATGTAATTAATGTCCTACCACCAAGATGATGTGGTAAAAAAATTGGCATGTGTGACGAAAGTTCGGACACCCGCCCCCCCTCACAAACCGGAGCAACTCACTAGAAGGATCGTGGTTCCGAGAGGGAACAATGCATGTTTGATGACGAAAGGAGATAGCTTCCCCTTACGGCCTTCAATTTGTTTCTACGTTTAACATGCACTACTACAACTGTACTGTGAAAAATTGGAAAATTCTAGTGGTCATTTGACCTTTTAAAGACATTTAAGTGATTTTCTAGCCATTTAATGACCGTAATTCAAATTTGAACTACATCTACATGCAACGGCTAACCATAATGGTTTGAAAAATCATATTTTTGTACTTGTGTGCGAGTTAATTGTATGTGTAGTAAAATAGAAGGAATTTTCAAACATATTGGTATCATGGCATGGGCACATGCATGGAGTTCCATGGAATTTTAATTCCAAAAAAATAAGAAAACATCAGAAACACATGAAACCTTGCTTGATGTAATGTCATGCCACCAAGATGATGTGGTAAAAAAATTGGCCTATTTGACGAAAGTTTGGACACACACCCCTCACAAACCGGAGCAACTCACTAGAAGACCCGAGGGAACAATGCATGGTTGATGACGAACGGGAGATAGCTACTCTTACGGCCTTCAAATTTATTTTTCTACGTTTAATGTGCACTAATACAACTGTCGTGTGAAAATTTGGAAAATTTCAGGGGTCATTTGATCTTTTAAAGACATTTAAGTGATTTTCTAGCCATTTAATGACCGTAATTCAAATTTGAACTACATCTACATGCAACGGCTAACCATAAGGGGATGAAAAATCATATTTTTGTACTTGTGTGCGAGTTCATTCCATGTGCAGTAAATTAGAAGGAATTTTCAAACATATTAGTCTCACGACACGAACACATGCATATGTATGCATGGAGTGCCATGGCATTTTAATTCCAAAAAATAAAAAAATGATCAGAAAAACATTAATCATTGCTTGATGTAATGTCATGCCACCAAGATGATGTGGGAAAAAATTGGCATGTGTGACGAAAGTTTGGACACACACCGCTCACAAATCGGAGCAACTCACTAGAAAGCTCGTGGTTCCGAGAGGGAACAATGCATGTTTGATGACGAATATGATATAGCTTCCTCTTACGGCCTTCAATTTTTTTCTATGTTTAACGTGCACTACTACAACTGTACTATGAAAATTTGGAAAATTCTAGCGGTCATTTGACCGTTTAAAGACATTTAAGTGATTTTCTAGACATTTAATGACCGTAATTCAAATTTGAACTACATCTATATGCAATGGCTAACCATAACGGTTTGAAAATCATATTTGTGTACTTGTGTGTGAGTTAATTCCATGTGTAGTAAAATAGAAGGAATTTTCAAACATATTAGTCTCACGGCATGGGCACATGCATGGAGTGCCATGGAATTTCCAAAGAATTAAAAAATGATCAAAAAAACATGAAACCTTGTTGATGTAATGTCATGCCACCAAGATGATGTGGTAAAAAAATTGGCCTATTTGGTGAAAGTTTGGACACACACCCCTCACAAACCGGAGCAACTCACTAGAAGGTTCGTGGTTCTGAGAGGGAACAATGCATGTTTGATGATGAACAGGAGATAGCTTCCTCTTACAGCCTTCAATTTTTTTCTATGTTTAACGTGCACTAATACAACTATCATGTGAAAATTTGGAAAATTTCAGGGGTCGTTTGACCTTTTAAAGACATTTAAGTGATTTTCTAGCCATTTAATGACAGTAATTCAAATTTGAACTACATCTACATGCAACGGCTAACCACCACAGTTTGAAAAATCATATTTTTGTGTACTTGTGTGCGAGTTAAAAAATCATCAGATGATGTAAACATCTGGTGTTCAAAAAAGAAAATATAAAGATCTGGCAAGACAACCGCCCCCACACGATTGGCACTCTATCCTGCGGCTCGAGGTTTGGTAGGTGAGTGGCGGGGGTCATTAATCAGACACAGCTTTGTATTGGAAACCATCAGCTATTATGTTCACACACGGATTTTGCTGCGAGAATCGTGTGTAATTCAAACTACAGTACTCGTAAATTCCGGCGACCGGTGTGTGTAATGTTCTCGTCGATCTAGATTCCGACCACCAATAAATACTACCTTGCTCACGTCGTCCCGCCTGCATTCTCATCTACATCCTCCCCTAGCTCTCCCTCTCTCTCTCTCAAATCTTTGTCATGGCACCGCCGGTTTGCCCACACGCCGATGAGGAGTCGCCGCCCCCCGAGGACGCCGACTCAAATAGCAGCCCGAGGACTCCTACGCACCGCCGGACGAGGTTGTGTCGGACCCCCCAACTTTGGATCGGTTTTGGGGCCAGTGCAATCTTTGTTTGTGGAAGTCGCTGCCGTCGACTGAGAAAGCCAGGCAAGTGGCGTTCAAAAAGGAGATGGCAGAGGAGGAAGCCAGGTACCAGGTGATAACCCACAAGTATAGGGGATCGCAATAGTTTTCGAGGGTAGAGTATTCAACCCAAATTTATTGATTCGACACAAGGGGAGCCAAAGAATATTCTCAAGTATTAGCAGCTGAGTTGTCAATTCAACCACACCTGGAAACTTAATATCTGTACCAAATATTTAGTAGCAAAGTAATATGATAGTAGTGGTAACGGTAGCCAAAGGTAATGATAACAAAAGTAATGTTTTTGGTATTTTGTAGTGATTGTAACAATAGCAACGGAAAAGTAAATAAGCGAAGAACAATATATGGAAAGCTCGCAGGCAATGGATCGGTGATAGAGAATTATGCCGGATGCGGTTCATCATGTAACAGTCATAACCTAGGGTGACACAGAACTAGCTCCAATTCATCAATGTAATGTAGGCATGTATTTCGAATATAGTCATACGTGCTTATGGAAAAGAACTTGCATGCCATCTTTTGTCCTACCCTCCTGTGCCAGTGGGGTCCTAGCGGAAACTAAGGGATATTAAGGCCTCCTTTTAATGGAGTACCGGACCAAAGCATTAACACATAGTGAATACATGAACTCCTCGAACTACGGTCATCACCGGGAGTGGTCCCGATTATTGTCACTTCGGGGTTGCCGGATCATAACACATAGTAGGTGACTATAGACTTGCAAGATAGGATCAAGAACTCACATATATTCATGAAAACATAATAGGTTCAGATCTGAAATCATGGCACTCGGGCCCTAGTGACAAGCATTAAGCATAGCAAAGTCATAGCAACATCAATCTCAGAACATAGCGGATACTAGGGATCAAACCCTAACAAAACTAACTCGATTACATGATAAATCTCATCCAACCCATCACCGTCCAGCAAGCCTATGATGGAATTACTCACGCACGGCGGTGAGCATCATGAAATTGGTGATGGAGGATGGTTGATGATGACGATGGCGACGAATTCCCCTCTCCAGAGCCCCGAACGGACTCCAGATCAGCCCTCCCGAGAGAGTTAGGGCTTGGCAGCGGCTCCGTATCGTAAAACGCGATGAATCTTTTTCTCTGATTTTTTTACTCCCCGAAAGTGAATATATAGAGTTGGAGTTGAGGTCGGAGGAGCTCCAGGGGGCCCACGAGGTAGGGGGCGCACCCAGGGGGGCAGGCGCGCCCCTCACCCTCGTGGCTAGGGTGTGGGCCCCCTGGTCTTGATCTTTTGCTAGGATTTTTTATTATTTCCAAAAATAGTCTCCGTAAAGTTTTAGATCATTCCGAAAACTTTTGTTTCTGCACATAAATAACACCATGGCAATTCTATTGAAAACAACGTCAGTCCGGGTTAGTTCCATTCAAATCATGCAAGTTAGAGTCTAAAACAAGGGCAAAAGTGTTTGGAAAAGTAGATACAATGGAGACGTATCACCAGGCGGTCTGTGAAGCCCGTGATGCCGCCTGGAAAAAGGAGGCAGTGGAGCTTTGGGGGCGGGTGAGGGAGTCCAGGATTATGGGGTCCTCGGGCGTCCTCGGGCGTCCGGGCTGTGTGATGTGAAGATACAAGATAGAAGGCCTTCCCCTGTGTCCGGATGGAGCTCTCCTTGGTGTGGAAGGCAAGCTTCGCGTGTGGATATGAAGATTCATTTCTTTGTAAACCGACTCTGTACAACCCTAGCCCCCTCCCGTGTTTATATAAACCGGAGGGTTTAGTCCGTAGAGGCGATCATAATCATACAGGCTAGACAATTAGGGTTTAGCCATTACGATCTTGTGGTATTACCTCCATCAATAGGGACCGAACCTGGGTAAACATTGTGTCCCCTGCCTCCTGTTACCTTCGATCCTTAGACGCACAGTTCGGGACCCCCTACCCGAGATCTGCCAGTTTTGACACCAACAGCGGGCGTGTCGTCGTGTGGAGGAGGTGTACGAAGACGGGTACTTCGCGAGGAAGGTCATAGGCGTTGGACGCCTCGTCGCTGCATGGAGGTGGGACGATAAGCTCCAGCGTGCCATTGACGAGGAGCTCTGGTGGGTGCCCAATGAAATGGCAAGATCATTCGCGTGTGTCCGCTGACAAGAGGCAGATCGGTACGTCAAGCGCTGTGAGGTGGAGGAGGCGGAGTACTGCCTCCGCACTGGGCAAACACCGTGCACCAGGGAGCTGATGGCGAGGAGCTGCCGAAATACTGGCCCCAGGAGGGATTATTAGTTTTAGTATTGTTCGTTTTCAATTTTATGCATTGTGCCTAGTAGTTAAGTATCATCACTATATGATTGTTGTGAATACATAGCTATCCACGTCGAAACGACTCAACAAAAAAACACGTCCATGAGACCGTGACCAGCAGCCCTTGCCTATGGTAGCTTTAGGCTCTGCCTGAACTCGTGCAGGCGTTCGTCCAAGTGGTCGACATGCTTGTGGTACATCTGGAGCGCTATCTCGAGCTCCAAGTTTGCTATTTCATCAGAGATCGCCAGCTCGAGGATGCGACGGACATGTTCCTCTACTGCGCCCAGGTGGAAACCTAGGCCAAGGAGGCGGTCGAGCCTACGGACCAGCGCGTTGGCATCCAGCGAGCCGCGGACAAGGAGAACAACACGATCCATGCGAATGGCGCGGTGGGCATCTGGTGCAAGTATGGTGTGGCCGATCTCTGGTGCAAGTATGGCGCCGAGGGCCTCTGCCCACTCCTGGCGAGGAATGGGGGTACTGATGGGACGTGTACCCAGCTGCGACGCCGTGTCAACAGCAGGCAAGCATCGATGGATCCGTTCTTGCTGTGCGGCGCGCCGCGCCTCTCGCTCTATGGTGCTCCAACAATCTCGCCATGCGGCAAGCCACAGCCTATCGGCGCGGACGCGCCTAGCTTGCTCTGCGGCGCGCCATCGATCATGTTGTGCAGTGAGCTCTAGCCTATCGGCGCTGACATGCCTATTTTGACCCGCGGCGCTCAAGCGCCATGCGCCAAAGGTCTGCTCAACCCTAGCGATGACGCGCATCACAACATCGTCCATCGTGTTGTCGGGGAGCACCTTGGCCTCGACGGGCCGTGGCGCCTGCTCGTTTTCCTCATCGATAAGGTTGATGGCAGAGGCGGTGCTTTGGTGGGTTGGCATGCTTGGAAAAGGTGGACGTGCAATAGGTTGCGCTTGCCGCCTCCGTGTGTCGCGCACCGCCTATGTTTATGCGCAATATCGCTGGGTGGCGGGAAACAGGTGAGGAAATGGCAGGAAACGGTGGCGTGTTCGTAAAACGCCATCAATTAATGGAAACTTAGCATAGAAGGAACATTGAGCTAGCACAAGAAGTAGATAATGATCAGATGAACACGGACCACACTAGGGAACCCATTGGTGATGAATTCATCAATCGCAAATGGTTGAATACTAGCAAGCGTTTGCCCACAACTGATGTCGCTTGAAGCTACATCGGTATTTCCCCAAAGAGGAAGGGATGATGCAACACAGCGGCGGTAGGTGTTTACCTCAGATATGAAACCAAGGTTATCGAACCAGTAGGAGAACTAAGCAACACAACGTAAATAGCCCCTACACACAGATAACAAATCCTCGCAACCCGACGTGTTAAAGGGGTTGTCAATCCCTTTCGGATAACAGTGCCAGAAATTGGTGCATGACGGGAGAAAGTTGTAATAGATTGAATAAATAGATCGCAAATAAAATAAAGTGCAGCAAAGTATTTTTGGGTTTTTATATTAATGGATCTGAAAATAAAAGCAAATAAAAGTAGATCTCAAAGGCAAATAATATGAGAAAGAGACCCGGGGGCCGTAGATTTCACTAGTGGCTTCTCTCGAGAAAAATAGCAAACGTGGGTGAAAAAATTACTGTTGGGCAATTGATAGAACTTCAAATACTCATGATGATATCCAGACAATGATTGTTATATAGGAATCACGTCCAAGATTAGTAGACCGACTCCTGCCTGCATATACTACTATTACTCCACACATCAATCGCTATCCAGCATGCATCTAGTGTATTAAGTTCATGGAGAAACAGAGTAATGCAATAAGAACGATGACATGATGTAGACAAGATCTACCTATTTTGAGATAGACCCCGTCATTTTATCCTTAGTAGCATTGATACATACATGTCGGTTCCCCTTCTGTCACTGGGATCAAGCACCGCAAGATCGAAGCCACATCAAAGCACCTCTTCCCATTGCAAGATAAATATATGAAGTTGGCCAAAAAAACCAAATATCAGAGAAGAAATACGAGGCTATAAGCAATCATGCATAAAAGAGATCAAAGAAACTCAAATACTTTCATGGATATAAAAAGATAGATCTGATCATAAACTCAAAGTTCATCGATCCCAACAAACACACCGCAAAAGAGTTACATCATATGGATCTCCAAGAGACCATTGTATTGAGAATCAAGAGAGAGAGAGAGAGAGAGAGAGAGAGAGAGGAATCCATCTAGCTACTAACTACGGACCTGAAGGTCTACAAAGAACTACTAAGGCATCATTGGAGAGGCACCAATGGAGTTGGTGAACCCCATCCGAGATGGTGTCTAGATTGGATCTAGTGGTTCTGGGCTCTGCGGCAGCTGGATGAATATTTCGTCGACTCCCCTTGGGTTTTGGGAATATTTGGGTATTTATAGAGCAAACAGGCGGCCCGGGGGCACCCGAGGTGGGCACAACCCACCAGGGCGCGCCCGGGCCTCCTGGCGTGCCCTGGCGGGTTGTGCCCCCCTCGGGGCACCCCCAGGCATAGCCAGGGCCCGTTGTGTTCCTTATGGCCCATAAAAATTCTCCGTAAAGTTTCGTGGCATTTGGACTCCGTTTGATATTGATTTTCTGCGATGTAAAAAACATGGAAAAACAGCAACATGCACTTGGCACTATGTCAATAGGTTAGTACCAAAAATGATATAAAATGACTATAAAATGATTATAAAACATCCAAGATTGATGATATAATAGCATGGAACAATCAAAAATTATAGATACGTTGGAGACGTATGAACAACACACACGGCTTATTCCATCACAAACAGGTCGGATGGATCAACTGTATGCCACGTATCGCACATTGTCAAAAAGTTATGCGGTAGACCTTCTTTAACATGTGTTAAAAAAACTAGGACCTCGAGGTTAAATTAACTCATGGGATGGGTCGTATCAGCCATTTAATTTGACAAATATGACCCATCCTATCAGTTAATTTAACATCAACACAACTTCCCATCCAGTCACCCATCTCATGGCTGCTCCAGCCTGAGCACACTTAACTTGAGAGTTTGCATATCACATATGTCTTATTAGAAGCAATCGTCTGTGTTATTATCGGTCTTCGCACACATTTCTGATTATAGACCTGTTTGCAGCGTATCCCCCACATCTTGATATATTGAACCATTTCTGTTCTCTTGTCTCAACACAAACAGTTCATCCGAGTGAACCGCATGCTGTATATCGCATACACCTTGATCTGGCTGACCTTTCTTTTGTGTTACCTAATCAAAAACAGTTCATCCGAGTGAACCGTATGATGTATATAGCACACACCTTCATCTAGCTGCCCATTTCTTTTGTTCCTCCTCATCGCAAACAGTTAATTGAACTGAACTATATGCCCTGCATCGCACAAGCAACTAAAATCTGAACCGTGTTTGATGCATCCTCCATCGCAAACATTTTGCTCCTTTTTTGATGGTTTTTTACACCACCGTTTGTGATTATTGCATCGCACACAGTTTCGTCGAAGGGTCTCTGATCGTAGTGTCGCGTTAGCAGCATCCTACAATAGTGGAATAGCCTTTTCTCCCAGGCCGCTTATAAACCGGCTCAAAGCCGCGATATGACCTGCCAAACGTTGGACGTCATTGATACATGTAGTCTTAGCCAAAGAAGTGATAGCCTTGATTTTCTCTGAGTTAGCTTCAATGCCCCTCTCAGAAACCAAAAAGCCCAACAGCTTACTAGCTGGAACATCAAAAATGCACTTGGCCGGGTTAAGCATCATTTTGTAGACCCGGAGGTTGTCAAAGGTCTCCTTCAAATAATCTAACAAGGTCTCTTTCTTCCTTGATTTCACAACTATGTCATCCACATAAGCATGAACATTGTGTCCAATTTGATTGTGGAGGGAATTCTGAACACAACGCTGATAAGTCGCCTGGGCACTCTTGATCCCAAAAGGCATAGACACATAGCAGAAGGCTCCAAAAGGAGTGATGAAGGTTGTCTTCTCCTGGTCCTTAGCTGCCATCTTGATCTGATGATAACCAAAATAAGCATCTAGAAAACTCAAACGCTCACAACCCGCCGTAGCATCGATGATCTGATCAATACGAGGGAGAGCAAAAGGGCCAGCCAAACAGGCCTTGTTAAGGTCCGTGTAATCCACACACATACGCCAAGTGCCGTTCTTCTTAAGTACCAGCACCGGGTTAGCCAACCACTCAGGGTGAAAAACTTTAATAATAAACCCATCCACCAAGAGCCGGGCCACTTCTTCACCAATGGCCTTGCGCCTCTCTTCATTAAAACGATGAAGGAATTGCTTGACCGGTTTAAACTTTGGATCAACATTGAGAGTGTGCTCAGCGAGTTCCCTGGATACACCTGGCATGTCTGAAGGCTTCCATGCAAAGATGTCCCGGTTCTCATGGATGAACTCGATGAGTGTGCTTTCCTATTTTGAATCCATATTGGCACTGATGCTAAACTGCTTGGATGACTCGCCAGGAACAGAGTCAACCTGCTTAGTGTCATCTGCCGACTTAAACTTCAACAAGGGTGTTGGGAAACGTAGCATGTAATTTCAAAATTTTCCTACGATCACGCAAGATCTATCTAGGAGATGCATAGCAATGAGAGGGGAAGAGTGTGTCCATGTACCCTCGTAGACCGAAAGCGAAAGCGTTAGTTCAACACTGTTGATGTAGTCGAACGTCTTATTGATTCAACCGATCAAGTACCGAACTACGGCACCTCCGAGTTCAGCACACATTCAGCTCGATGATGTCCCTCGAACTCTTGATCCAGCAAAGTGTCGAGGGAGAGTTTCATCAGCACGACAGTGTGATGACGGTGATGGTGAAGTGATCTGCGCAGGGCTTCGCCTAAGCACTACGACAATATGACCGGGGGAGTAAATGGTGGAGGGGGGCACCGCACATGGCTAAGAAACAATTGATCTCCTTAGAGGTGCCCCCCGCCCCTGTATATAAAGGAGGGAGGGGGAGGAGGCCGGCCTAGAGGGCGCACCAAGTGGGGGGAAACCCACTTGGACTCCTAGTCCTATTCGCCCCCTTCCTTCTATCGGAGGGGGGAAGGGGGAAGGAGAGGGAGAGGAAGAAGGAAAGGGGGTCCAGCCCCTCCCTTGTCCAATTCGGACTCCCCATTGGGGGGCACACCCTTGTGGGCTGCCTTGCCTCTTCCCTATGGCCCATGTGGCCCATTACTTCCCCCGGGGGGTTCCGGTAACCTCCCGGTACTCCGATAAATACCGGAAGCACTACGGAACCATTCCGGTGTCAGAATACTATCGTCCAATATATCAATATTTACCTCTCGACCATTTCGAGACTCCTCGTCATGTCCGTGATCTCATCCGGGACTCCGAACAATCTTCGGTCAGCAAAACACATAACTCATAATACAAATCATCATCGAACGTTAAGCATGCGGACCCTACGGGTTCTAGAACTATGTAGACATGACCGAGACACATCTATCTCCGGTCAATAACCAACAGCGGAACCTGGATGCTCATATTGGTTCCTACATATTATACGAAGATCTTTATCGGTCTCGCAATGACAACATACGTTATTCCCTTTGTCATCGGTATGTTACTTGCCCGAGATTCGATCATCGGTATCTTCATACCTAGTTCAATCTCATTATCGGCAAGTCTCTTTACTCGTTTCGTAATGTATCATCCCGTAACTAACTCATTAGTCACATTGCTTGCAAGGCTTATCATGATGTGCATTACCGAGAGGGCTCAGAGATACCTCTCCGATACTCGGAGTGACAAATCCTAATCTCGATCTATCCCAACCCAACAAACACCTTCGGAGATACTTGTAGAGCATCTTTATAATTACCCAGTTATGTTGTGATGTTTGATAGCACACAAGGTATTCCTCCGGCATTCGAGAGTTGCATAATCTCATAGTCAAAGGAATATGTATAAGTCATGAAGAAAGCAATAGCAATAGAACTTAACGATCATTATGCTAAGCTAACGGATGGGTCTTGTCCATCACATCATTCTCCTAATGATGTTATCCCATTCATCAAATGACAACACATGTCCATAGTCAGGAAACTTAACCATCTTTGATTAACGAGCTAGTCAAGTAGAGGCATACTAGGGACACTTTGTTTTTTCTATGTCTTCACACATGTATCAAGTTTCCAGTTAATACAATTCTAGCATTAATAATAAACATTTATCATGATATAAGGAAATATAAATAACAACTTTATTATTGCCTCTAGGGCATATTTCCTCCAGTCCCCCACTTGCACTAGATTCAATAATCTAGATTACATTGTAATGATTCTAACACCCATGGAGTCTTGGTGCTGATCATGTTTTGCTCGTGGAAGAGGCTTAGTCAACGGGTCTGCAACATTCAGATACGTATGTATTTTGCAAATCTCTATGTCTCCCTCCTTGACTTGATCACGGATGGAGTTAAAGCGTCTCTTGATGTGTTTGGTTCTCTTGTGAAATCTGGATTCCTTCGCTAAGGCAATTGCTCTAATATTGTCACAACAGATTTTCATTGGACCCGATGCACTAGGTATTACACCTAGATCGGATATGAACTCCTTTATCCAGACTCCTTCATTTGCTGCTTTCGAAGCAGCTATGTACTCCGCTTCACACGTAGATCCCGCCATGATGCTTTGCTTGGAACTGCATCAACTGACAGCTCCACCATTCAATATAAACACGTATCCGGTCTGTGAATTAGAGTCATCCGGATCAGTGTCAAAGCTAGCATCGACGTAACCATTTACGACAAGCTCTTTGTCACCTCCATAAATGAGAAACATATCCTTAGTCCTTTTCAGGTACTTCATGATGTTCTTGACGGTTGTCCAGTGATCCACTCCTGGATTACTTTGGTACCTCCCTGCTAAACTTATAGCAAGGCACACATCAAGTCCGGGTACACATTATTGCATACATGATAGAACCTATGGCTGAGGCATAGGGAATGACTTTCATTTTCTCTCTATCTTCTCCAGTGGGCAGGCATCGAGTCTGACTCAACTTCACACCTTGTAACACAGGCAAGAACCCTTTCTTTGACTAATCCATTTTGAACTTCTTCAAAACTTTATCAAGGTATGAGCTTTCTGGAAGTCTAATTAAGCGTCTTGATTTATCTCTATAGATCTTGATGCCCAATATATAAGCAGTTTCACCGAGGTCTTCCATTGAAGAATTCTTATTCAAGTATCCTTTTATGCTATCCAGAAATTTTATATCATTTCCAATCAATACTATGTCATCCACATATAATATTAGAAATGCTACAGAGCCCCCACTCACTTTCTTGTAAATACATGCTTCTCCGAAAGTCTGGATAAAACCATATGCTTTGATCAAACTACCAAAGCGTATATTCCAACTCCGAGAGGCTTGCACTAGTCCATAAATGGATAGCTGGAGCTTGCACACTTTGTTAGCACCTTTAGGATCGACAAAACCTTCTGGTTGCATCATATACAACTCTTCTTTAAGAAATCTAACAAGGAATGCAGTTTTGACGTCCATTTGCCAGATTTCATAATCATAAAATGCGGCAATTGCTAACATGATTCGGACAGACTTAAGCATCGCTACGGGTGAGAAGGTCTCATCATAGTCAACTCCTTGAACTTGTCGAAAACCTTTCGCAACAAATCAAGATTTAGATTTGTAGACAATAACATTACCATCATCGTCAGTCTTCTTCTTGAAGATCCATTTATTCTCAAGGGCTTGCCGATCATTGGGAAAGTCAACCAAAGTCTATACTTTGTTCTCATACATGGATCCCATCTTAGATTTCATGGTCTCAAGCTATTTTGCGGAATCTGGGCTCATCACCGCTTCCTCATAGTTTGTAGGTTCGTCATGGTCTAGTAACATGACTTCCAGAACAGGATTACCATACCACTCTGGTGCGGAACGTACTTTGGTTGACCTACGAGGTTCGGTAGTAACTTGATCTGAAGTTACATGATCATCATCATTAGCTTCCTCACTAATTGGTGTAGGCATCACTGGAACTGATTTCTGTGATGAACTAATTTCCAATTTGAGAGAAGGTACAACTACCTCATAAAGTTCTACATTCCTCTCACTCACTTCTTTCGAGAGAAACTCCTTCTCTAGAAAGTATCCATTCTTAGCATCAAATATCTTGCCTTCGGATCTATGATAGAAGGTGTACCCAACAGTTTATTTTGGGTATCCTATGAAGACGCACTTTTCCGATTTGGGTTCGAGCTTATCAGGCTGAAGATTTTTCACATAAGCATCGCAACCCCAAGCTTTAAGAAACGACAGCTTAGGTTTCTTGCCAAACCATAGTTTATACAGTGTTGTCTCAACGGATTTAGACGGTGCCCTATTTAAAGTGAATGCAGCTATCTCTAGTGCATAACCCCAAAACGATAGTGGTAAATCGGTAAGAGACATCATAGATCGCACCATATCTAATAAAGTACGGTTATGATGTTCGGACACACCATTACGCTGTGGTGTTCCAGGTGGCGTGAGTTGTGAAACTATTCCACATTGTTTTAAATGAAGGCTAAACTCGTAACTCAAATATTCTCCTCCGCGATCAGATCGTAGAAACTTTATTTTCTTGTTACGATGTTTTTCCACTTCAGTCTGAAATTCTTTGAACTTTTCAAATGTTTCAGACTCGTGTTTCATTAAGTAGATGTACCCATATCTTCTCAAATCATCTGTGAAGGACAGAAAATAATGATACCCGCCGCGAGCCTCAACACTCATCGGACCGCATACATTGGTATGTATTATTTCCAATAAGTCAGTAGCTTGCTCCATTGTTCCAGAGAACGAAGTCTTAGTCATCTTCCCATGAGGCATGGTTTGCAAGCATCTAATGATTCATAATAAAGTGATTCCAAAAGTCCATATGGAGTTTGTTCATGCGCTTTACACCAATATGACCTAAACAGCAGTGCCACAAATATGTTGCACTATCATTATCAACTTTGCATCTTTTGGCATCAATATTATGAATATGTGTATCACCATGATCGAGATTGAACAAAAACAGACCACTCTTCAAGGGTGCATGACCATAAAAGATATTACTCATATGAATAGAACAACAATTATTCTCTGATTTAAATGAATAACCGTCTCACATCAAACAAGATTCAGGTCTAAAACTAACCCCAAAGGTAGATGTAGAGGTAGTGTGCCTACGGCGATGACATCGACCTTGGAACCAATGCCGACGCGCATCGTCACCTCGTCCTTAATTAGCCAATCTTCGTTTAATCCATAGCCCCTGTTTCGAGTTGCAAATATGAGCAACAGAACCAGTATCAAATACCCAAGCGCTACTGTGAGCATTAGTAAGGTACACATCAATAGCATGTATATCAAATATACCTTTGTTCACTTCGCCATCCTTCTTATCCGCCAAATACTTGGGGTAGTTCCGCTTCCAGTGTCCAGTCCCTTTGAAGTAGAAGCACTTAGTTTCAGTCTTAGGTCCAGACTTGGGCTTCTTTCCGGGAGTGGCAACTTGCTTGCCATTCTTCTTGAAGTTCCCCTTCTTTCCTTTGCCCTTTTTCTTGAAACTAGTGGTCTTGTTAACCATCAACACTTGATGCTCCTTCTTGATTTCTACCTCCGCAACTTTGAGCATTGTGAAAGTTCGACGATAGTCTTGTCCATCCCTTGCATATTATAGTTCATCACGAAGCTCTTGTAGCTTGGTGGTAGTGATTGGAGAACACTGTCAATGACACAATCAACTGGAAGATTAACTCCTAGCTAAGTCAAGTGATTGTAATACCCAGACATTTTGAGTATGTGTTTGATACGTCTCCAATGTATCTATAATTTTTGATTGTTCCATACTGTTCTATTATCAATCTTGGATGTTTTATAATCATTTTATAGTCATTTTATATCATTTTTTGGTACTAACCAATTGAAATAGTGCCAAGTGCCAGTTGCTATTTTTTCCATGTTTTTTACATCGTAGAAAATCAATATCAGACGGAGTCCAAATGCCCTGAAACTTTACGGAGAATTTTTATGGTCCAGAAGGAACACAACGGGCCCTGGCTGCACCTGGGGGTGCCCTGAGTGGGGCACAACTCACCAGGGCGCGCCAGGAGGCCCAGGCGCGCCCTGGTGGGTTGTGCCCACCTCGGGTGCCCCCCGGACCACCTCTTTGCTCTATTAATACCCCCAAAATCCCAGAACCCTAGAGGCATCGACGAAATATTCATGCAGCCGCTGCAGAGTCCAGAACCACCAGATCTAATCTAGACACCATCTCGGATGGGGTGCACCACCTCCATTGGTGCCTCTCCGATGTTGCGTGAGTAGTTCTTTGTAGACCTTCGGGTCCGTAGTTAGTAGCTAGATGGCTTCATCTCTCTCTCTTGATTCTCAATACAATGGTCTCTTGGAGATCCATATGATGTAACTCTTTTGTGGTGTGTTTGTTGGGATCCGATGAACTTTGAGTTTATGATCAGATCTATCTTTTTATATCCATGAAACTTATTTGACTTCCTTTGATATTTTATATGCATGATTGCGTATAGCCTTGTATTTCTTGGGGTTTGTTTGGCCAACTTGATCTATCTATCTTGCAATGGGAAGATGTGCTTTGTAGTGGGTTCGATCTTTCGGCACTTGATCCCAGTGACAGAAAGGGAAACAACACGTATGTATCGTTGGTACTAAGGATAAAATGATGGGGTCTATCTCTACATAATAGATCTTGTCTACATCATGTCATCATTATTATTGCATTACTCCGTTTCTCCATGAACTTAATACACTAGATGCATGCTGGATAGCGGTCGATGTGTGGAGTAATAGTAGTAGATGCAGGCAAGAGTCAGTCTACTAATCTTGGAAGTGATGCCTATATAATGATCATTGCCTGGATATCGTCATAATTATTTGAAGTTCTATCAGTTGCCCAATAGTAATTTGTTTACCCACCGTTTGCTATTTTTCTCGAGAGAAGCCACTAGTGAAACCTACGGCCCCCGGGTCTTGTTTCTCATATATTTGCCTTTGTGATCTACTTTTCTCTTGCATTTATTTTTAGATCTATTAAAACAAAAATACGAAAATACCTTGCTGCAACTTTTCTTTATTTATTTTATTTAGCGTTCGATCTATCAATTTACTACAAATTTATCTCACGTCAGCTTTCCCACTTGAGGCGCCGTACCCCGAAAGGGATTGACAACCTCTTTAACACGTTCGGTTGCGAGGATTTGTTATCTGTGTGCATGGGCTGTTTACGTTGTGTTTCTTGGTTCTCCTACTGGTTCGATAACCTTGGTTTCATATATGAGGGAAATACCTACCGCCGCTATGCTGCATCATCCCTTCCTCTTGGGGGAAATACAGATGTAGCTTCAAGCGACATCAAAAGGAATTTATGGCGCCGTTGCCGCGGAGGATCTTCAACATATACCAGGTTCCTAATCACAAAACTCATCTCCTCGCAATTTACATTATTTGCCATTTGCCTCTCGTTTTCCTCTCCCACACTTCACAAAAAAATTGTCATTTTATTCGTATCTCTTTTCGTTCACCGTTTTCTTGCCGGATCTATTTTTGAGTGCAATCTTGTTGTTTAGTCATCATGACTCAAGAGAACACCAAGTTATGTGATTTCTCAAATACCAACAACAATGATTCTATTGGCACTCCGATTGCTCCTCCCGCCCCTAGTGCGGAGTCTTGTGATATTAATACTGCTTTGTTAAATCTTGTTATGAAAGATAAATTTTCTGGTACTCCTAATGAGGATGCCACGTCCCATCTTAATACCTTCATGGAATTATGCGATATGCAAAAGAAAAAAATATGTGGACAATGATGTGGTGAATATGAAATTATTTCCATTTTCCTTGTGTGATTCTACAAAAAATTGGTTCTCTTCTTTGCCTCGCAATAGTATCGATTCTTGGAATATTTGCAAAGATGCTTTTATCACTAAGTATTTTCCTCCCGCAAAAATTATTTCCCTTAGAACCCAGATCATGAATTTCAAGCAACTTGAACGTGAGCATGTTGCACAATCTTGGGAAAGGATGAAAATGATGCTAAGGAATTGCCCAACTCATGGGTTAAATCTTTGGATGATCATACAAAAATTTTATGCGGGGTTGAATTTTGTTTCTCGTAATCTTTTAGATTCTATCGCGGCTGGTACTTTTATGGAAATTACTTTGGGTGAAGCCACCAAATTGCTTGATAATATTATGGAAAATTATTTGCAATGGCATACCGAAAGAGCTCCTACTAGTAAAAAAGTTAATTCGGTTGAAGAAATTTCTTCTTTGAGTGAAAAAGTTGATGCTCTTGTGAAATTGGTTGCTAGTAGAAGTGATCCTATTTATCTTAATGATATGCCTTTGTCTACTTTGATTGAGCAAAATAGTGATGCCATAGATGTGAATTTTATCTCTTGAAATAATTTCAACAACAATTCTTATAGAGGTAATTTTAATCCTAGCCTTTTCCTAGTAATTCCTATAATAATTATGGCAATTCCTATGGAAATCAATCTCATAATAATAATAGGAACACCTATGATCTTGAGAATAATATTAAAGAATTTATCAACAGTCAAAAAGTTTTCAACACTTCCATGGAAGAAAAGTTGAGTAAGATTGATGATTTGTCTAGAAGTGTTGATAGAATTGCTCATGATGTCGAAAATCTCAAGATGAAAATTTTTGTGCCTAAAGTATATGAATCAATTAAAGCTATTTATGTTTCTATGGATGAGAGTAAGAAAAGAAACGCAATGCTTAGAGCTAAAAGAATTTTTTTAAGAAAAGTGTTTTCTAGTGATTTCTTTCGCAAAAGTGATGAAGATCTTAAAATGATTGGTGTTTCTTATATTGATTCCTTGTTTAGTAAAGTTAATATTGATGAAAAGGGACTTGATAAGACTCAACTTTAGGTAGAAGGTGTCCCAATATTTCAGAGGGTGAAAATCTTGTTGAGAAAATTGATGAAAGTGGGTTTGGAGAGGTCAAAACTTTAACTAGTGATGTACCCACTCTTTTGGATTACAAAGACTTTAATTATGATAGTTGCTCTTTGGTTGATTGTATTTATTTGTTGAAATGCATGATAAATTCACCCCATGCTTATGAACAAAATAATGTTTTTACTAAACATATTGTTGATGCTATGATGAAAGCTTTTGAAGGAAAATTGGAATTAGAAGTTTCAATTCCTAGAAAATTGCATGATGAATTGGAACCTACTATCAAAGTCAAGGTTAAAAACTATGAGTCTTTTGCTTTGTGTGACTTGGGTGCTAGTGTTTCAACAATTCCGAAATCTTTATGTGATGTGCTTGGTCTTGCTAATCTTGAAGAATGTTCTTTGAATTTGCACTTGGCGGATTCTACTATTAAAAAGCCTACGAGAAGAATTAATGATGTTCTTATTCTTGCAAATAGGAATTATGTGCCCATAGATTTTATTGTTCTTGATATTGATTGCAATCCTTCTTGCCCAATTATTCTTGGTAGACTGTTTTTACGCACTATCGGTGCCGTAATTGATATGAAAGAAGGCAATATTAAGTTCCAATTCCCTTTGAGGAAGGGTATGGAACACTTTCCTAGAACTAGAATTAAGCCGCCTTATGAATCAATCATGAGGGCATCTTATGGATCTTGAACCAACTTAGATCCTTGCTTTATGCCTAGCTAAGGGCGTAAAACTATAGCGCTTGCTGGGAGGCAACCCATTGAATAAATTTTATTTATGATTTTTGTTTTATGTTCTTGAGTGTTAGCACAATTATGCTACTGTTATTATTGTGTTTTAATTAGTGTTTGTGCCAAGTAAAGCCTTTAGGATCTTCTTGGGTGATAGTTGTTTGATCTTGCTGACAAAACAGAAACTTTTACGCTCATGAAATTAATTTACATTTTTTTACTAGAGAGCGATAAAATACGCATTCCACTTGAAGTAGATCAATATACAAATTGCTCAGGTTGTCCTAATTTTTAAGAATTGGTTGAGATACAGAAGTATTCGAAATAGTCAGATTTCTAGAGACTGTTCTGTTTTGACAGATTCTGTTTTCTTTGTGTTGTGTGCTTATTTTTATGGCTCTATGATTTTCTTTCATGAGTTTTTGCCATAGAAAAGTTGGAATACAGTAGATATAATACACAAACAAAATATGAATTGGTTTGATACAACACTTATAGTAGTGATTTATTATTCTTATACTAACGGATCTCACGAAGGTTTTGTTGAGTTTTGTGTGATTGAAGTTTTCAAATTTTGGGTTATCTTACGATGGATGAAGGAAGGATGGAAGAGCCTAAGATTGGGGATGCCCCGTAATCCCAAGTTATTATCCAAAAATGAGCAACCAACTAAGCTTGGGGATGCCCCGAGTGGCATCACCGCTTTCTTCCAGGGACCATTGGTATTTTACTCAAAACTATATTTTTATTTGTTACATTATATGTGTTTTTATTCAAGCGTCTTGTATGATATGAGTCTTTGCTTGTTTTATTTTGTGTTTTAAGTCATCAATCCTTGCTGGACACACCTATTTGAGAGAGCCAAAATTATGTCATGACTTTTTAGAATTGCTCTCTATGCTTCACTTAAATTATTATATTTTGAGCAATGGACTTGCTCTAGTGCTTCACTTATATCTTTTTGAGCATGGTGTACTTTAGTATTTTTGAATAAATGCTCTCTTGCTTCACTTAGATTTATTTGAGAGTTAGTAAAATTTTCAAGAAATTCTCTCTTGCTTCACTTAAGTTAATTTGAGAGAAAGAAAATTTATTATGCTCATGATCTTCACTTATATTTGTTGGAGCTTGTCAAAAGCAACACATGAAAATTAGTCCCAAAGTGATAGATATCCAAGAAGGATATAATAAAAACTTTCATGAAGATCATTGGACAAAATAAACTTGATTCTTAGTAATTGTTTTGAGATATGATGATGTGATATGTGAGTTGTGTTGGTGAGTAATTATGCTTTAGTAAGAATATTGGTGTTAAGGTTTGTGATTCCCTATGAAAGTATGAAAGTCAATAGTCATGCAATGAAATTACATTCTACTTGTGGTGCATTATTCGGTGTTATTTATGCTTAATGCTTGCTTATGAGATTATCTGTTTCTTAGTTGGTCGCTTCTCAATCTTTTGCTAGCCTTCATTTTGCACTAAGTATGATCTCTACTTGAGCATCCAAAATCCTTAAACCAATTTTGCCACATGACTCCACTATATCTACCTATATGTGGTATTGTTTTGCCGTTCTAAGCAAATTTGCATGTGCCATCTCTAACTTTGAAAATAAACTTCTCTTTTGTGTGTGTTTTTTCGCTCGTAGAGCGGTGAGGGGTGGCTAATATTTTCCATGCTAGATGTTTTTCTCAAGACGAGTGTTTATTCACTTGTCATTGCATGATAGTAAGCAAAGGTATTAGGGATGCCCAGTCCTGAAATGCAAAAAATTGAATTTACTTTATGTTGTCAAATAATAAATTCCTTGGAAAGTGTTGGTATGGAGGGCACCCGTGGATACGGTTAGCCATGGAACGTGAAAGTATGGTGGAAAAAGGAATAAACTTTATTTTCTGTTTGGGAACCGCCTATGATATATCTAGCATGGAAAGTGTTGGGAACTCTAAGTCGTTTTCATTGGTGGGATGGATACACCTCCCAAAATGTTTGTATCTCTAAGTTTTTCGCTTTGAGCTCTCGCACCTCTACAAATCCCTACTTCCCTCTGCGAAGGGCCTTTCTTTTACTTTATGCAATTCTTATTTTAAGTCTCCATCTTCTCTTATAAAAGCACCAAGTAGGAGGCAATATGATCGTACTTAAGTATTGGGTGTAGCTAATATTTGAGTGTGTTTCATGAATGGATCAATGTTTGAGCATGATGGGCTAGGGATAACTTATTTTAGCGTTGATATTTTGAAAGACATGGTTGCTTGTTGATATGCTTGAGTATCTAAATTATCATGTCAAAACTAGACTATTTCTTTGAACAACTAAAAGTCCAATTGTCCATGCTATAAAGAAAAGAATATGATATGACATGATAGGCAACATTCCACATCAAAAATTCTGTTTTTATCACTTACCTACTCGAGGACAAGTAGGAGTTAAGCTTGGGGATGCTGATACGTGTCGGTGTACTAGAATAGGGGTACCCTAGTACCCCGAACTTGTGCACGGGCAGTTGCAGCACCCCGCGGCAAAGGCTTGCCGGGCGAACGCCAAGATCCCCCAAGGTTCCCTTGGAGCCATCCAAGAACAAAGTATTTAAGCTAAGGAGACAAGACCCCGGCAAGAGGAGCTTGCCGGGAAGGCCAACCAAGACACTCCAAGGAACTTGCCGCGACGCGCCACGCGCTCCGGCAAGGCAGCAAGGCCCCGGCAAGATGAGCTTGCCGGGAAGACTAGACAAGGTACACCGAGGCCCGGTGAGCGACGAGCTTCTGGACCCGGAAAGATATCAACAGCGGCAAGGCGCTTGCCGCGGCAGGCGGCCACTCTGCGACCACGCTCCAGCGCATCCACCAACGTGTCGCTCTGGGGGCCTCTCCAGGCGCGCGTGGCGGGAGGCTGTGCAGCCAGCAGTGCGCAGTGGCATGCAAAGCTGACAAGATCACCATCGTGGCGAACGGTGGCGCCCCTAACGGTCCTTTTCTGCACTGTTCAGGCGACTCAGACAGGCATTTAATGCCCTTGTCCCCTGCCGTCAGGGTTAGGTAGGGTGCACTGTACAAGCAACTGTACCAACTACCTCGCTTTTTACGTTTTTACCCTCCTCTGCGTTGCCACCTGTCGGTGACCCCTTTAGCGTATAAAAGGAGGCCCATGCGCAACGTAGAGGGGGTTCGGTTCGGAGCCTCAGACAGTCGGCTTTGGTCCATTCATAGCCCAGAAAACACATGACTCTCTCGCTCGAGAGCAAGAACACCACTCAATACAATCAGACAAGCAGCAGTAGGAGTGTTATCTCTCCGGAGAGCTCCGAAGCTGGGTAAACCGCTCATGTGCCTCGCCTCGATCTGCTCTTCGTGCGATCTCCGCCCCCCGCCAAACCGAAAGGGGCCCGGTCCGCCGGCCCCATAGGTGTTCGTGGATCAGTTATCCCCGACATCTTTGGCGCGCCAGGTAGGGGACGTCGAGATTGCGTGAACCTGATCCGGCGTTCACACGAGCTAGATCCTTATTCCCTTCATCAACATGCCACCGAAGAAGAAGACTTCGGCGGCGGCCGCTCCATCCACGTCACTTCCGCCACCGTTGGAGCAAACGAGTGGTGGGATGGACGCCGGCGGAAGAAAGGACGTCGACGAGGAAGCCCATGATGCCGCCAGGTCCAAGAACAAGGCTGCACAAACCTCGGCGACTGTACATGTTCCGCGCCACTCTCAGGAGGCGCAAGATCAACAGCGTCATGGCACTGGTAATGCCATACGCATGATAGCCCAAGACCAAGCTGGTGGATCTCGGAGCGCTCAAGACCAGCATGCACGCCAGCGTGCTGGCACGAGCGGGGCACGGTCGCCTGGACGGGATACTGCTCCTTCTAACATAGTTAGAAGTTCGAGCACGTCCCGCTCCTCGCGCCGTTCGCCACTGCCACCCACCACTCCAGCAGAAGCTTTGGCGCGAGCTCAACTTCTCCTAGATTACCCTCCGACGTCAGACAAGATCGACGAATGGAGAGCCACCATTCAGAGTCTCATCGGCTACGCCAACGGCGACACTCCGCGGCAGCCAAGCGCGTCGCCGCCGCGGCAGGACCGCCGGACGCGAGCCGGTGGCGACGAAATGGGCGGAGGCGCAACTACCATGCAATCACCGCCCCAAAGGCCAAGATCGCCGACTCGCCGGATCCACCTCGACAGCGACTCCACTGAATCGTCGGATCCACGAGCTCGTCGCGATCAGCGCCAAGTTCTTCATGATCGACAACAAGAAGACGCTCGAACCCGCATCGAGCGCCGAAGAGAAGCGCGACGTCAATCCGACAAGCGCGCTGGGCCCTCTGTTGACATGCATGCGCCAGGGGAACCAGGCGATCTGCCGTACGCGGTAGGTTGTCTTGCGTTCACTCGCGAGCTGCGGCAAGTCCAGTGGCCCAGTACAAAGAACTTCAAGCCAGACGTACCGGAGAAGTACGATGGCAAGACGCATCCGTCAGAGTTCCTCAGCATCTACACCATTGCCATGCAAGCTGCCGGGGGACGAGATGACAAGATCCTTGCCAACTACTTCCCGCTGGTGCTCAAGCCCAATGTCAGATCCTGGCTCATGCACTTGCCGGACAACTCCATATCCTCTTGGGCTGATCTGTGCCATCAGTTTGTCGGCGCCTTTACAGGCGGACACAAGCCTCATGGCCAGGAGAGTGATCTTCACCTGCTCGCCCAGAAGGAAGGAGAGCCCTTGCACAAGTACATTCAGAGATTCAGTAGTGTGCAGCACAACATCCCAGACGTCCACCCTGCCGCGGTGATCAGCGCATTCCATCAGAATGTGCGGAACCGCAGGATGCGGGAGGAAATGGCGATGTGCAAGATCAGGGACGTTAGTGAGTTATATGCACTGGCCGACAAGTGTGCGCGTGCTGAGGAAGGGAGGAGACTCCCCGGAGAAAATATAGGAGCGGGAGGATCTGACAGCGAAGATGCTGCCCCAACAAAGAGAAACCGGCGGTGGAACAACAGAAGGAGGAAAGGCAAAGAAGTGCTAGTTGTTGAGCAGTACGGCAACGGTGGCGGCGCCAAGGAAGCCAAAACTGGTGACTCCGGCAAGGAGGTTGCCGCGGAGGTGGCGGTCGCCGACAAGCAAGATGGCACCAACAAGCAGTATTGCAAGATTCACTGCACCAAGGGCCATGATCTTCAAAACTATAAGAGAGTCGACCAGCTTGTTGAGCAACAGAAAGCTGAATACGAGCGGCGCGACAAAGAGAAGGCCCAGGAAGGAGCTGGTGGGTCCGGCAAGAAACGTCCCGGCCGAGGAGGACGCCGCGGCAAGGCCAAGCAGCGGCAAGGAGACAGACCGCCTCGCGGCCGCGACAAGGATGAAGAATACGACGACGATGAAGATATGGATGATGAGGAGACTGATGAGCAAGAGTTCCAGAAAGCCACAGAGGTCCTGTGCGTTGACGGTGGTGCTTCTCTGCATGCCTCGCACCGCCAGCTCAAACAGTGGGTGCGGGAAGTTAATGTAGTAGAACCACCCGTCGAGTCACGCAAGCCTCTGAAATGGTCCGGCACGCCTATCATCTTTGAAATTGAGGACCACCCGGATCGCATAACAGCGGTCGGGTGCTTGCCGATGTTGGTTTCACCTACAATCCGCAACCTCAAGGTCACTAAGATGCTAGTTGACGGCGGGGCCGGCTTGAACCTGATCTCCTCCGCGGTGCTCCAGAAACTCCAGATCCCTGACAGCGAGCTCGAAGAGACCGGCACATTTCAAGGAATCAACCCGAGAAGGAGCAAGCCAAAGGGAAAGATCACGTTGCCGGTAACATTTGGCAGTGAGCTGAACTTCAGGACTGAGAGGGTCACGTTTGACGTTGCCGATATTCCATTACCTTATAATGGAATCCTTGGCCGTCCGGCACTCGCCAAGTTCATGGCAGCCTCTCACTATGCATACAACGTACTGAAAATGCCAGGCCCAATAAGTGTCATCTCTGTCCCTGGCGACAAGAAGGATGCTCTTATCTGTGCCGATAAGATCTACCGGGAAGCAGCAGCTGCAGCAGAACGGAGGACACTTGCCGCTGAAGCTCCCGGGGGGAAGAAGAAGACCAAGTCCGGCAAGAGCTCTGATGCCTACTCCGGCAAGCGCACCTCCTCGGAGTGCTGCGCTACCGTCGAGGATGCACCATCGAGCTCCACTGGCAAGTGTAAGAAAGCAATGGCAGCTCCACCTGAGACCAAGAAGGTGTTCGCCAAGGAGGATGGCACTGGTGGTACCTTCACCATCAGCGCCACTCTTGACCCCAAATAGGAAAGCGCGCTCGTTGCTTTCATGCGGGCGAATGTCGACGTGTTTGCGTGGCAACCACCTGATATCCCCGGTGTTCCTAGGAAAGTAATTGAGCACCACCTTGCCGTCTGTCCTCATGCGCGGCCCGTCAAGCAGAGAGTCAGGAAGCAGGCAGTAGAGTGCCAAGAATTCATCGCAGAAGAAATCAAGAAGTTGGAAGCAGCAGGCCTTGTCAGAGGAGTACTCCATCCCACGTGGTTGGCCAATCCTGTTGTTGTGCGCAAAGCTAACGGGAAATGGAGACTTTGTATTGACTTCACTGATGTTAATAAAGCTTGTCCCAAGGACCCATTTCCCTTGCCGCATATTGACCAGATTGTTGACTCCACAGCCGGATGTGATTTGCTTTCATTTCTTGATGCATACTCAGGGTACCATCAGATCTTCATGGCAGAAGAAGATGAAGAGAAAACCGCATTTATCACCCCGTGTGGCACGTACTTCTTCGTACGGATGCCTTTCGGTTTGAAGAATGCTGGTTCAACATTCGCAATGGTAGTCCACCATGCTTTTGAGCCACAAATACACAGAAACGTGGAAGCTTACATGGATGACATAGTGGTCAAAAGCAAGAACAAGGCGACCCTGGTTCAAGATTTAGACGAAACATTTGCAAACCTGCGCAAGATCAACCTCAAGCTTAACCCCGACAAGTGCGTGTTTGGAGTCCCTTCCGGCAAGCTTCTCGGGTTCTTCGTGTCTCAGCGGGGAATTGAAGCCAATCCCGACAAGATCAAAGCCATCGAGCAGATCGAAGCACCAAAGTGCGTCAAGGATGTACGAAGGCTTGCCGGTTGCGTGGCTGCTCTCAGCAGGTTTATCTCTAGATCTGCTGAGCGCACCCTGCCATTTTTCAAAATTTTGAAAAAGGCAGGTCCAATGAAATGGACTCCGGAAGCGGAGGCTGCGCTGCAGGACTTGAAGGGATACCTGTCCTCCACTCCAACACTTGTCGCACCTAAGCCGCAGGAGAAGTTGCTGCTGTATATAGCAGCAACCAATCAAGTGGTTAGTGCTGCATTAGTGGCAGAGAGGGAGGCGGATGATGAGCCAGCAACCACGGCAGATCCATCCGGCAACAAGCAGGGGGCTTCGCCGACAAGCTCTGGTCCTGACAAACATGAGTTTGCGCAGGAACATGATAAGATGCCAAGGAGAATGGTGCAGCACCCAGTTTACTTTGTCAGTTCTCTTCTGCAGGGGGCTAGATCAAGGTACTTTGGTGTGCAGAAGTTGCTTTTCGGCCTCCTCATGGCCTCAAGAAAGCTGCGCCATTACTTCCAAGCACATGAGATCACAGTCGTCACTCGCTTTCCGCTGAAGAGGATACTGCAAAATCCAGAAGCAACAGGCATGATTGTTGAGTGGGCGCTGGAATTGTCAAGCTTTGGCCTCAAGTTTGAGAGCACCTCAACTATCCAAAGCAGAGCATTGGCAGAGTTCATAGCAGAGTGGATGCCAACCCCAGATGAAGAAATTCCAGAAACGAGCATCCCCGTCAAAGAGGCAAGCAAAGAGTGGCTGATGTACTTTGACGGTGCCTTCTCGCTGCAAGGCGCCGGTGCAGGCGTGCTGCTTGTCGCACCCACCGGAGAGCACCTCAAGTACGTAGTCCAGATGCACTTTCCCAAAGAGCAGGCAACCAACAATACTGCAGAGTATGAAGGATTGCTTGTCGGTCTCAGAATCGCAGCAGACCTTGGGATCAAGAAGCTCATTGTCAGGGGTGACTCACAGCTTGTCGTCCGACAAGTGAACAAGAACTACCAGAGTCCGTTGATGGAAGCGTATGTCGATGAAGTGAGGAAGCTAGAAGAGCACTTTGACGGCCTACAAATGGAGCATATCCCAAGAGCTCAGAATGATATTGCTGACGGCCTGTCAAAGTGCGCCGCACTAAAGTTACCTGTGGAACCGGGGATCTTTGTGCTTAAGTTGACTCAACCATCCGTAGCACCATCAACTGGACAAAGCAAGAAGAGGAAGTTGGTTTCCGGCGACTACTTTCCGGCAGAGTTCCCCGAAGCCGCCGCCAAGAAAGTCCCCAAAATCAACACCAAGGATGCTGAGGGGCAGTCTGCTCCGGCAAGCCTTATGGTTTGTTCCGTTGAAGCAGACGCTCCCGACAAGTTTTGCTCTGGCAAGCTTGCCGGGGAACATCAAGCTCCGGCAGGGTCGCAAGCCCTTGCCGTAGAAGCGGACGTTCTCGCAGCAGCAGATGTGCCTTTAGCCCTTGTTGTCGAGCCACAAGCTCCAGCATGGGCACAGCAGATTGTCCATTTCCTTCAGACAGGAGAACTTCCCGAAGAGCAAGAAGAAGCGGAAAGAGTAGCCCGGCAGTCAAGTATGTACCAGTTTGTCGATAGCATACTGTACAAAAGAAGACTCAACGGTGTGAAATTGAAGTGTATTCGCCGGGAAGATGGACAAAAGCTGTTGGCGGAGATACATGGAGGCATATGTGGCCACCACATTGGCGCAAGAGCACTTGCCGGCAAAGCTTTCCGGCAAGGTTTCTTTTGGCCGACAGCCCTACAGGATGCAACTGCACAAGTAACCAAGTGTGAAGTGTGCCAGTTCCACTCCAAACAGATACACCAGCCAGCTCAAGCTCTCCAGACGATCCCTTTATCCTGGCCATTTTTGGTCTGGGGGCTCGATATCCTTGGCCCTTTCCCCCGAGCTGTCGAGGGCTTTGAGTACTTGTACGTCGCAATCGACAAGTTCACAAAGTGGCCGGAAGTGCAGCCAGTGAGGAAGGTGACAGCACAGTCAGCAGTCAAGTTCTTAAGGTCGATTGTTTGCCGTTTCGGGATCCCTAACAGGATCATCACCGACAACGGCACGCAATTCACGAGCCGCACCTTCATGCAGTATGTCCAAGACCTTGGCGCCAAGGTCTGCTTCGCTTCTGTTGCTCATCCGAGAAGCAACGGTCAAGCAGAGAGGGCAAATGCTGAAGTGCTGCATGGACTCAAGACCAGAACTTTTGACAGGCTGCACAGGTGCGGAAGGAACTGGATCGAGGAGCTGCCGGTGGTTCTTTGGTCGATCAGAACGACGCCAAATCGAGCCACTGGCCAGACACCTTTCGCTCTAGTTTATGGAGCAGAGGCAGTTCTCCCCACGGAACTCGTATACGGATCACCTCGAGTGCTCGCTTATGATGAGCTTGAGCAAGAACAGCTGCGGCAAGACGACGCGCTGCTCCTTGAGGAAGATCGTCTTCAGGCTGCTGTACGAGCTGCTCGATACCAGCAAGCTTTGCTCCGCTGTCATAGCCGCAAAGTTAAAGCCAGAAGCTTCAAGGAAGGTGACCTTGTTCTTCGGCACGTTCAGTCCGCCAAGAATTCCAACAAGTTGACGCCGAAGTGGGAAGGCCCTTATCGGGTGAGACGAGTCACAAGGCCTGGCGCTGTCCGCCTTGAGACTAAAGATGGCATTCCAGTGAGCAACTCCTGGAACATAGAACATCTTCGTAAGTTTTTCCCATAAGGCGCGGTTGCCGGAACCCGTTCCGGCAACCACCTTTTGTACAAGTCTTGCCGCTGTTGCATGTAATCCTTTGTACAAAGCCGGGCGCAGATCCCGTGCATAAGTAAAACCCTATGTGCTCCGCACAGCTTGTCCATTTCATGCGTTAGTTCCTTTCTTGCATGTGATTATCTGACACTTTGTGCAGCACTTACATCCGGTAAGCAGTAACGAGCCGAAGAGCTCCATATTATTATTTTCTCTTCTTTCTTTTTCTTTTAAAGGAAAAGAAGGTTCTCTCGCACACAGGTTTGCCGGGGGGAAGGAGAAGATTGTGGTATGGGCCAGGCGTCGTTCAAACAAGGACTTGCCTTACCGGGAAGCAAATGACAGAAAAGCTAAGTTGCCAAAGTTTGAGCAATCACTTTTTAAAAATTTTGAGTTATCTTCCTCGAACGACCCTACTTTGTATGGAAAACCTGTGCGCGGAGGAACCAACTCGTGGCTAGTTGCGCCCTTACTTTGTTTCGAGTCCGCTCAATAGCTTAAGCGTGCTGCATCTAGTCACGACAAGGTTTCTTGTCGGAAGCAGCGCCGCCAGCAGGCTGCTGAAGTTCCGCACTCAGCGCTCGCGGCTCGGGCGCCCGCGCCGACAAGTTCCCTAAAAGCGTAGGGTGAAAACATACAAAGGAAGGAATCTAGTAGAGGAAATAACATTGCAATTGATAACAGAAATAAAGTTATATTACAAAGATAACTTGTCGCGGCTCTAATAGACTGTTTTCATGACATGACTAGCAGCAACAAGGGAAAAGAAGAAATGGGCGGCCTAATCTACGCGTCCGCCCTCGACTCTCTTGATCTCGCTCACCTTGTCCACAATGGGTGCGACAAGGGCCTTGAGTGCATCCAGATCGGCGTCAGGCGGCAAGGACCTGAGGACATTGGTGAAGCTGAGGCCTGGATTGCGGAAGGCTACCTTCATCAGCACCTTCTGAAGAACCCCGGCGCAGATTTTGCGCGACTCGTCGGCCAGCTGCTTCGGGATCCTCTCCCGGAGCCGCTGGAGTGCCGTCGCCACGCCCTTGAAGAATAAGCTGAGCTTGGCGCTGGGTTGAAGGCTCTCCTCGGAAGGATACCCAAAATCCTCCATCCCCAGCTGCGCCAGCTCCTCGTTGATGACGGCGGCAGTGTTCACCAGACCCTCGGTCCAGTGCTCCACTGTGTCTCTGAACGAGTTCTGGGTAACTGCAATGCTCTCCAGCAACGCCGCGTCAGCCTTGACCTTCTCCGCCAAGGTCTTCTCCCGCTCCTTGGCGGCCTCCAGCGTCTGCGTCAGCGTGGCTAGCTTCAGCTCCAGGTCTGCTTTGGAATCCTTGGCAGCGCTGAGCTCCTTGCCCCTCTCAGCGAGAAGGCCTTGCAGCTCACCGTGGGCGGGAGCATCCTTCTCGCGCTCAGGCTTGAGCGCGGCAAGCTCCTCTCCGCTCTTCCCAATGTCGGCCTCCAGCTGCGCCACCTTCTCCTCTAGCTCTTTCTTGGTGGCCTCTGCAGTTGCCGCGGCGTCCTTTGCCTCCTTGGGCGCCCCGCCAAGTGCTCGCTCACGCTCGGCGAGCTCTTCCTCGTAGCTGTCGAGGTGGGCCTTCCGCTGCACTAGCTCGCCTTCCCACGCGGACTGCTTCTCGGCAGCAAGCCTTTGTTCCTCCTCAGCCTCGGCCTTCTTGAGAAGAAAGGCCGTGCGCTCCTCGTCTACTCGCTCCCGCTCCTGCGCCAGGGACCGAAGAGCTTCTTGATTTTGTCCCCGGAGCTCCTCCGTGCGCTTCTCCATGTCAACTCCGGCCTTCGCGACAAGCGCTTCCCGGGAAGCCAGCTTGGCTTGCCGGGTGCGGTAGAGTGACAGCAGCTTCCGCAGCAGCTGCTCCTCCTCAGGCTCGCCACTGCTGCTGCCGGGCGCGTCAACCAATGACAGTCCGGCAGAGGCGAGCACCTCCCCGTCAAAATTCTCCCCCTCGACCGGCACCCTGGAGCTCGACGCCCAGGGTAGCTTGATGAAGATGTTGTCACCGGCCTGCAAGTAGGCGCCGGGCTGGGGCTCCTCGGAGCCCGGCTCCGCAGAAGCGGCAGAGGGTTCGGCAGTCGGTGCAGCGCCCGGCGCTCCTGCGGCCTCAGGGTCATCAGTGCGATCGCCCGACCCCTCGCCGGCTTCCGCAGCAGCAGCCCCGGCGGCCTCCTCGCCGGCGGTCACATTAGCACCGGCACCTTCCTCACCGGCGCCCTATTTCTCCATTTGATCAGCCGAAGATGGGTCTGACGAAAGAAGAGGGGAGGAAAATCAATCAAAAAATCCAAGAAAGGAAAAACGAAAGAAGCAGAACCCAAGGGAAAGTTTTTGGGCAAGTGGATTACCTGCGCCAAGATCTTCAGTTGCGGCCTCGGTCGCCGCAGGATCAGCAGTGCCGTCCCTTGCCGGAGAATCCCCCCTTGCCGGAGAGCGCTCCCTTGCCGGGGACTCCTCCCTTGGCGGCGCAGTCGAAGCAGGTGGCACTTCGGGACTGGCCTCCGGGCGCTCCTGATGAGGCTGCTCTGCTCCTGCACAAGTCAACAAGCAAGATATCAACAAAAGAAAAAGCACTCAAGCACGCCCGACAGCAGAAGGCTAAACTATGAACTTACGCTGGGGGCTGCGCTGGGGGCTGCTCCGAGGAGTGATTGCCGGGTCCGTCAAGATGGTCTCGGGCCCACCTCCTGCCGACGCGATAGGGTCATCCTCGATGATGATCACCGCGGCCTTGGCCCTCTTTGCCGCTCTCTGGGCCAGTGTTCTGAAAAGAAAAGAGTCCAGATTGGAGCAAATCAGATACAAGATATAAACAGCAAGATTGAAGGATTATAAGGGCACCAAAGAAACTCACTCTTCTTCCTCCTCGTCGGAGCTGAGCGCGGAAAGATCGAAGTACGGCCCTCCTCCGGTGTGGCGAGGTGGAGGAGTAGGATCCCTTGCCCGCTTGGCGGGGGCAGTGGCGGTGGCCCGGGAAGATCCCGCTCCAGTTGCCGCTGTTGCGTGAGGCGCTCCCGCGGCAACATTGCTTGCCGCGGTAGAGCGCGTCGTGCGGCTCGGTGGCTGTGGAGCCGGCTGCCGCCCCGCTGCGTCCCCGGCCCTGCGAAGGCGCCTCCTTGGCGGGGCCGGGGGCTCCACCTGCGGCAAGCTCTCTGAAGGCTCAGCCTCCTCCTCGCCGGCCTCGCTCGACTCGGCTTCGGAACCGGCAGGCTCCTCCTCGCCCATGAACTCCACGCGTTCGGCAAGGTTTGCCGCCTCTGCAGCCTCTGCCTCCTCCACAGTAAACCCAAACACACCCGCAGTAGCTGCGGCCGCAGCCTCTTCCGCCCTAGTAGCGATGAGCTGCAGCTCCTCGTCGGTGGTGTCACGGGTGAGGCTCTTCTGCTCGTCGGCGCGAACCGGCACTTCCTCCAAGGTGTCGAAGAACGCTCGCACAACGTCGTCCGCAGGCTCTTGCCAAGTTGGGACGATGCCGTGTGAATCGCACAACGGCATCATGGCGCGGATCCGATCAAGCGAAGAGTTATTGCACAAAGGAACTACGCCCCTCGGCAGTGTGAATGGGTGCTGGGGGTCACGTTTGAATAATTCCAAGAGCATTGCATCCAACTCCAAGACAGTGAAGTTGTAGTTGAGGCCTGGCCGCAGCCTCATGATGTCCGCCAAATTCTTGAATTCCCAGGCGGGCCTCCTCCTCTCCTGCAGGGGGGCAATGCGGCGGCGGAGGAAATCTGCCCCGACAGCACCTACGGTGAGCCCGGCAAGCCTGAGGCGAAGAATCCTAGTGATGGCGATCTTCAGCCTCTCGTCTTCCGGGGCCATGTTGCTCCAGTCATTGCCGCGCACTATTGGAGTTTGGCGCACGGCGGTGAAGGGCTGCGGATCCTCCTCGACGATCCAACACCACTCCGCTCTCCATTCCTCCCACTTGCTGCGGAGCTCACCCTCCAAGTACGCATCCTTCTTGCCGACTCTCGAGATCCAAGCAATCCCTCCGGCAAGCGGCTCTCCTCTCTCTACCCGAGGCATGAAGTAATGGCGGAAAAGGGCTACACTAGGGTGGACTCCGACAAAGTTTTCGCACAAGTGTGCGAAAACTGCCATGGTCAGGACAGCATTGGGGGTGAAGTCAAGGAGGCGGAAGCCATATGTGTTCATAATGTCACAAAAGAACTCCGAGAAGGGCGGGCAGAGCCCGCAATAGAAGAATAGCGGGAAGAACGGGTACCCATTTGGAGCCGACTCCGAGGCAGCGGCCGGAAGTACCCTCGTGCGCGGATGCGCACGCGTCTCCGTCGCCCAAAAGAGGTAGAAGTACTCCCTCAGCTCCTGCACGCCGAGCTGGGGGGTGAAGATCGCCCGCTCCTTCCGCAGCGCCGCGAGCCGCTGCGCCTCGGCTGACTTCACGCCCTTTCCCTTGTCGGCTTTCGAGGCCATGGCGGAGGTGGTGGAGAAGGCCGACAGTGTGGTGATGCTGGTGGCAATAGGGGGGGCGGAACGTTGCTCTCTCGGCTTCGAGAAGAAGGGGGGAGCGGCGCAGTTTGTGAAGAAGGAGTAGCAGCAACCAGCGAGGGGGAATGAATTGCCCCTGTTTCCTCTGCTTATAAAGAGGGACGGGGCGGACGTTTCGGCCTTCCAAATAAACGACCACCCACGATCTCTCCCACGATGCCGCATTCAACGCGTGCCGTTATGGGAGAGTGCGGTGGATACGAAACAAGATTTGGCGTGGCCCAGCCCGCGTGTGCCCGTGCCCGTGTGTGCCCGTGCCCTGTCTTGGGCCTGGCCCAACAGCGCTCGGCACCGTGTCTGGCCCAGGCCCGGGGGCTCCTGTCGGTGTACTAGAATAGGGGTACCCTAGTACCCCGAACTTGTGCACGGGCAGTTGCAGCACCCCGCGGCAAAGGCTTGCCGGGCGAACGCCAAGATCCCCCAAGGTTCCCTTGGAGCCATCCAAGAACAAAGTATTTAAGCTAAGGAGACAAGACCCCGGCAAGAGGAGCTTGCCGGGAAGGCCAACCAAGACACTCCAAGGAACTTGCCGCGACGCGCCACGCGCTCCGGCAAGGCAGCAAGGCCCCGGCAAGAGGAGCTTGCCGGGAAGACTAAACAAGGTACACCGAGGCCCGGTGAGCGACGAGCTTCTGGACCCGGCAAGATATCAACAGCGGCAAGGCGCTTGCCGCGGCAGGCGGCCACTCTGCGACCACGCTCCAGCGCATCCACCAACGTGTCGCTCTGGGGGCCTCTCCAGGCGCGCGTGGCGGGAGGCTGTGCAGCCAGCAGTGTGCAGTGGCATGCAAAGCTGACAAGATCACCATCGTGGCGAACGGTGGCGCCCCTAACGGTCCTTTTCTGCACTGTTCAGGCGACTCAGACGGGCATTTAATGCCCTTGTCCCCTGCCGTCAGGGTTAGGTAGGGTGCATTGTACAAGCAACTGTACCAACTACCTCGCTTTTTACGTTTTTACCCTCCTCTGCGTTGCCACCTGTCGGTGACCCCTTTAGCGTATAAAAGGAGGCCCATGCGCAACGTAGAGGGGGTTTGGTTCGGAGCCTCAGACAGTCGGCTTTGATCCATTCATAGCCCAGAAAACACATGACTCTCTCGCCCGAGAGCAAGAACACCACTCAATACAATCAGACAAGCAACAGTAGGAGTGTTATCTCTCCGGAGAGCTCCGAAGCTGGGTAAACCGCTCGTGTGCCTCACCTCGATCTGCTCTTCGTGCGATCTCCGCCCCCCGCCGAACCGAAAGGGGCCCGGTCCGCCGGCCCCATAGGTGTTCGTGGATCAGTTATCCCCGACAATACGTCTCTAACGTATCTATAATTTTTTATTGTTCCATGCTCTTATATTATCAATCTTGGATGTTTTATAATCATTTTATAGTCATTTTATATCATTTTTTGGTAGTAACCTATTGACATAGTGCCAAGTGCCAGTTGCTGTTTTTTCCATGTTTTTTACATCACAGAAAATCAATATCAGATAGAGTCCAAATGCCCCGAAACTTTACGAAGAATTTTTATGGGCAAGAAGGAACATAACGGGCCCTGGCTATGCCTGGGGGGTGCCCTGAGGGGGGCACAACCCACCAGGGCGTGCCAGAAGGGCTAGGCGTGCCCTGGTGGTTGTGCCCACCTCAGGCGCGCCAACAAGGGCCGGTTGGCCTCCCCCTTGCTCCTTTATATACAGGGGCAGGGGGAACCTCTAAACACACAAGTTGATCACAAAGATCTCTCCCAGCCGTGTGTGGTGCCCCCCTCCATCATAATCCACCTCGGTCATACTGTACGGTGTTTAGGCGAAGCCCTGCTGCGGTAGCTTCATCAACATCGTCACCACGCCGTCGTGCTGACGAAACTCTTCCCCGAGCTCTACTGGATCGTGAGTTCATGGGACATCACCGAGCTGAACGTGTGCTGAACGCGGAGGTGCCGTACGTTCGGTACTGATGATCGGTCGATCATGAAGACGTACTACTACATCAACCGCATTGTCATAACGCTTCCGCTTAACGGTCTACGAGCGTACGTGGACGACACTCTCCCCTCTCATTGCTATGCATCACCATGATCGTGCATGTGCGTAGGAATTTTTTTGAAATTACTACGTTCCCCAATAGTGGTATCAGAGCCTGGTTATATGCGTAGATGTTATATGCATGAGTAGAACACAAGTGAGTTATGGGAGATACAAGTCATACTGCTTACCATCATGTCATACTTTGGTTTGGCGGTATTGTTGGATGAAGCGGCCCGGACTGACATTACGCGTACGCTTACGCGAGACTGGTTCTATCGACATGCTTTGCACATAGGTGGCTGGCGGGTGTCAGTTTCTCCAACTTTAGTTGAACCAAGTGTGGCTATGCCCGGTCCTTGAGAAGGTTAAAACAACACCAACTTGACAAACTATCGTTGTGGTTTTGATGCGTAGGTGGGAATGGTTCTTGTTCAACCCGTAGCAGCCACGTAAAACTTGCAACAACAAAGTAGAGGACATCTAACTTGTTTTTGCAGGGCATGTTGTGATGTGATATGGTCAAGACATGATGTTATATTTATTGTATGAGATGATCATGTTTTGTAACGGAGTTATCGGCAACTGGCAGGAGCCATATGGTTGTCGCTTTATTGTATGCAATGTAATCGCCCTGTAATTGCTTTACTTTATCACTAAGCGGTAGCAATAGTCGTAGAAACAATAGTTGGCGAGACGACAATGATGCTACGATGGAGATCAAGGTGTCACACCGGTGACGATGGTGATCATGACGGTGTTCGGAGATGGAGATCACAAGCACAAGATGATGATGGCCATATCATATCACTTATATTGATTGCATGTGATGTTTATCCTTTATGCATCTTATTCTGCTTTGTTTGACAGTATCATTATAAGATGATCTCTCACTAAATTTCAAGATAAAAGTGTTCACCCTGAGTATGCACCGTTGCCAAAGTTCGTCGTGCCGAGACACCACGTGATGATAGGGTGTGAAAAGCTCTACGCCATCTACAACGGGTGCAAGCCAGTTTTGCACACGCAGAATACTCGGGTTAAACTTGACGAGCCTAGCATATGCAGATATGGCCTAGGAACACTAAGACCAAAAGGTCAAGCGTGAATCGTATAGTAGATATGATCAACATAGTGATGTTCACCATTGAAAACTACTCCATTTCACTTGATGATCGATTATGGTTTAGTTGATATGGATCACGCGATCACTTAGATGATTAGAGGGATGTCTATCTAAGTGGGAGTTCTTAAGTAATATGATTAACTGAACTTAAATTTATCATGAACTTAGTACCTGATAGTATTTTGCTTATCTATGTTGTTGTAGATAGATGGCCCAAGTTGTTGCTCCATTGAATTTTAATGCGTTCCTTGAGAAAGCAAAGTTGAAAGATGATGGTAGCAATTACACAGACTGGGTCCGTAACTTGAGGATTATCCTCATTGCTGCACAGAAGAATTACATCCTGGAAGCACCGCTGGGTGCCAGGCCTGCTGCAGATGCTGCTGACAACGTTAAGAACGTTTGGCAGAGTAAAGCTGATGACTACTCGATAGTTTAGTGTGCCATGCTTTACGGCTTAGAACCGGGACTTCAACAACGTTTTGAACGTCATGGAGCATATGAGATGTTCCACGAGTTGAAGTTAACATTTCAAGCAAATGCCCGGATTGAGAGATATGAAGTCTCCAATAAGTTCTACAGCTACAAGATGGAGGAGAATAGTTCTGTCAGTGAGCATATACTCAAAATGTCTGGGTATCATAATCACTTGACTCAACTAGGAGTTAATCTTCATGTTGATAGTGTCATTGACAGAGTTCTTCAATCACTTCCACCAAGCTACAAAAGCTTTGTGATGAACTATATTATGCAAGAGATGAATAAGACTATTCCCGAGCTCTTCGTGATGCTAAAGGCTGCAAAGGTAGAAATCAAGAAGGAGCCTCAAGTGTTGATGGTCAATAAAACCACCAGTTTCAAGAAAGGGCAAAGGGAAGAAGGGGAACTTCAAGAAGAATGACAAACAAGTTGTTGCTCAGGAGAAGAAACCCAAGTCTGGACCTAAGCCTGAGACTGAGTGCTTCTACTGCAAACAGACTGGTCACTGGAAGCGAAATTGCCCCAAGTATTTAGCGGATAAGAAGGATGGCAAGGTGAACAAAGGTATATGTGATATACATGTTATTGATGTGTACCTTACTAGAGCTCGTAGTGGCACCTAGGTATTTGATACTGGTTCTGTATCTAATATTTGCAACTCAAAACAGGGACTACCGATTAAGCAAAGACTGGCTAAGGACGAGGTGACGATGCGCATGGGAAATGATTCCAAAGTCGATGTGAGCGTCGTCGGCACGCTACCTCTACATCTACCTTCCGGATTAGTTTTAGACCTAAATAATTGTTATTTGGTGCCAGCGTTAAGAATGAACATTATATCTGGATCTTGTTTGATGTGAGATGGTTACTCATTTAAATCTGAGAATAATGGTTGTTCTATTTATATGAGTAATATCTTTTATGGTCATGCACTCTTAAAGAGTGGTCTATTCTTGTTGAATCTCGATAGTAGAGATACACATATTCATAATGTTGAAGACAAAAGATGCAGAGTTGATAATGATAGTGCAACTTATTTGTGGCACTACCGTTTGGGTCATATTGGTATAAAGCGCATGAAGAAACCCCATACTGATGGACTTTTGGAATCACTTGATTATGAATCACTTGGTACTTGCGAACCATGCCTTATGGGCAAGATGACTAAAACTCCATTCTCCGGAACTATGGAGCGAGCAACAGATTTGTTGGGAATCATACATACTGATGTATGTGGTCCAATGAACAATGAGGCTCGCGGCGGGTATCGTTATTTTCTCACCTTCACAGATGATTTGAGCAGATATGGGTATATCTACTTAATGAAACATAAGTCTGAAACATTTGAAAAGTTCAAAGAATTTCAGAGTGAAGTGGAAAATCATCGTAACAAGAAAATAAAGTTTCTACGATCTGATCATGGAGGAGAATATTTGAGTCACGAGTTTGGCCTACATTTGAAACAATGCGGAATAGTTTCGCATCTCACGCCACCCGGAACACCACACCGTAATGGTGTGTCTGAACGTTGTAATCATACTTTACTAGATATGGTGTGATCTATGATGTCTCTTACTGATTTGCCACTTTCGTTTTGGGGTTATGCTTTAGAGTCGGCTGCATTCACGTTAAATAGGGCACCATCAAAATCCGTTGAGACGACGCCTTATGAACTATGGTTTGGCAAGAAACCAAAGTTGTCATTTCTTAAAGTTTGGGGTTGCGATGCTTATGTGAAAAAGCTTCAACCTGATAAGCTCGAACCCAAATCGAAGAAATGTGTCTTCATAGGATACCCAAAGGAAACTATTGGGTACACCTTCGATCACAGATCTGAAGGCAATATATTCGTTGCTAAGAATGGATCCTTTCTAGAGAAGGAGTTTCTCTCGAAAGAAGTGAGTGGGAGGAAAGTAGAACTTGATGAGGTAACTGTACCTGCTACCTTATTGGAAAGTAGTTCATCACAGAAACCGGTTCCTGTGACATCTACACCAATTAGTGAGGAAGCTAATGACGATGATCATGAAACTTCGGATCAAGTTGCTACCGAACCTCGTAGGACAACCAGAGCAAGGTCCGCACCAGAGTGGTACGGTAATCTAGTTCTGGAGGTCATGTTACTTGACCATGACGAACCTACGAACTATGAGGAAGCGATGATGAGCCTAGATTCCGCAAAATGGCTTAAGGCCATGAAATCTGAGATGGGATTCATGTATGAGAACAAAGTGTGGACTTTGGTTGACTTGCCCAATGATCGACAAGCCATCGAGAACAAATGGATCTTCAAGAAGAAGACAAACGCTGACGGTAATGTTACTGTCTACAAAGCTTGACTTGTTCCAAAATGTTTTCGACAAGTTCAAGGAGTTGACTATGATGAGACCTTCTCACCCACAGTGATGCTTAAGTCTATCCAAATCATGTTAGCAATTGCCGCATTTTATGATTATGAAATTTGGCAAATGGATGTAAAGACTGCATTCCTGAATGGATTTCTGGAAGAAGAGTTGTATGTGATGCAACCTGAAGGTTTTATCGATCCAAAGGGATCTAACAAAGTGTGCAAGCTCCAGCGATCCATTTATGGACTGGTGCAAGCCTCTCGGAGTTGGAATAAACGTTTTGATAGTGTGATCAAAGCATATGGTTTTATACAGACTTTTGGAGAAGCATGTATTTACAAGAAAGTGAGTGGGAGCTCTGTAGCATTTCTAATATTATATGTGGATGACATATTATTGATTGGAAATGATATAGAATTTCTAGACAACGTAAAAGGATACTTGAATAAAAGTTTTTCAATGAAAGACCTCGGTGAAGCTGCTTATATATTGGGCATCAAGATCTATCGAGATAGATCAAGACGCTTAATTGGACTTTTACAAAGCACATACCTTGATAAAGTTTTGAAGAAGTTCAAAATGGATCAAGCTAAGAAAGGGTTCTTGCCTGTGTTACAAGGTGTGAAGTTGAGTAAGACTCAATGCCCGACCACTGCAGAAGATAGAGAGAAAATGAAAAGTGTTCCCTATGCTTCAGCCATAGGCTCTATCATGTGTGCAATGCTGTGTCCAGACCTGATGTGTGCCTTGTTATTAGCTTAGCAGGGACGTGCCAAATTAATCCAGGAGTGGATCACTGGACAGCGGTCAAGAACATCCTGAAGTACCTGAAAAGGACCAAGGATATGTTTCTCGTTTATGGAGGTGACAAAGAGCTCATCGTAAATGGTTACGTTGATGCAAGCTTTGACACTGATCCGGACGATTCTAAATCACAAACCGGATATGTGTTTATATTAAACGGTGGAGCTGTCAGTTGGAGCAGTTCTAAACAGAGTGTCGTGGCGCTATCTACATGTGAAGTGGAGTACATTGCTGCTTCGGAAGCAGCGAATGAAGGAGTCTGGATGAAGGAGTTCATATCCGATCTAGGTGTCATACCTAGTGCATCGGGTCCAATGAAAATCTTTTGTGACAATATTGGTGCAATTGCCTTGGCGAAAGAATCCAGATTTCACAAAAGAACCAAGCACATCAAGAGACGCTTCAACTCCATCCGGGATTAAGTCCAGGTGGGAGACATAGAGATTTGCAAGATACATGCGGATCTAAATGTTGCAGACCCGTTGACTAAGCCTCTTCCACGAGCAAAACATGATCAGCACCGAGGCTCCATGGGTGTTAAAATCATTACCGTGTAATCTAGATTATTGACTCTAGTGCAAGTGGGAGACTGAAGGAAATATGCCCTGGAGGCAATAATAAATTTATTATTATTTCCTTATTTCATGATAAATGTTTATTATTCATGCTAGAATTGTATTAACCGGAAACATAATACATGTGTGAATACATAGACAAACATAGTGTCACTAGTATGCCTCTACTTGACTAGCTCATTGATCAAAGATGGTTAAGTTTCCTAACCATAGACATGAGTTGTTATTTGATCAATGGGATCACATCATTAGGAGAATGATGTGATTGACTTGACCCATTCCGTTAGCTTAGCACTTGATTGTTTGTTTACTACTATTGCTTTCTTCATGACTTATACATGTTCTTATGACTATGAGATTATGCAACTCCCGAATACCGGAGGAACACTTTGTGTGCTACCAAACATCACAACATAACTGGATGATTATAAAGGTGCTCTACTGGTGTCTCCGATGGTACTTGTTGAGTTGGCATAGATCAAGATTAGGATTTGTCACTCCGATTGTCGGAGAGGTATCTCTGGGCCCTCTTGGTAATACACATCACTATAAGCCTTGCAAGCATGATAACTAATGAGTTAGTTATGGGATGATGTATTACGGAACGAGTAAAGAGACTTGCCGGTAACGAGATTGAACTAGGTATTGGATACCGACGATCAAATCTCGGGCAAGTAACATACCGATGACAAAGAGAACAATGTATAGTGTTGTGCGGTTTGACCAATAAAGATATTCGTAGAATATGTAGGAACCAATATGAGCATCTAGGTTCCGCTATTGGTTATTGACCGGAGACGTGTCTCGGTCATGTCTACATAGTTCTCGAACCCGTAGGGTCCGCACACTTAAAGTTCTGTGACGATCGGTTTTATGAGTTTATATGTTTTGATGTACCGAAGGTAGTTTGGAGTCCCGGATTTGATCACGGACTTGACGAGGAGTCTCGAAATGGTCGAGACATAAAGATTGATATATTGGAAGCCTACATTTGGACATCGAAATAGTTCCGGGTGAAATCGGGAATTTACCGGAGTACTAGAGGGGTTACCAGAACCTCCCGGGGACTAATGGGCCTTGTTGGGCCATAAGGGAAAGAGAGAGGGGCCGGCCTAGGGCAGGCAGCGCCCCCCCTTCACCCTGTCCGCATTGGACTAGGAGAAGGGGGGCGACACCCCCTTTCCTTCTCTTTCTCTCCCTGCCTTTCCCCCTCCTAGTAGGAGTAGGAAAGTGAGGAATCCTACTCCTACTAGGAGGAGGATTCCTCCTCCCAAGCGCGCCAACAAGGGCCAACCGGCATCCCCCTTGCTCCTTTATATACAGGGGCAGGGGGCACCTCTAGACACACAAGTTGATCACAAAGATCTCTCCCAGCCATGTGCGGTGCCCCCCTCCATCATAATCCACCTCGGTCATACTGTAGCGGTGTTTAGGCGAAGCCCTGCTGCGGTAGCTTCATCAACATTGTCACCACGCCGTCATGCTGACAAAACTCTTCCCCGAGCTCTACTGGATCGTGAGTTCGCGGGACGTCACCGAGCTAAACGTGTGCTGAACGCGGAGGTGCCGTACATTCAGTACTGAGGATCGGTCGATCGTGAAGACATACGACTACATCAACCGCGTTGTCATAACGCTTCTGCTCAACGGTCTACGAGGGTACGTGGACGACACTCTCCCCTCTCATTGCTATGCATCACCATGATCCTGCGTGTGTGTAGGAATTTTTTTGAAATTACTATGTTCCCCAACATAATACTACCGCCGTACTAAGCAAAATAAGATGCATAAAAGATAAACATCACATGCAATCAAAATATGTGACATGATATGGCCATCATCATCTTGTGTCTTTGATCTCCATCTCCAAAGCACCGTCATGATCTCCATCGTCACCGGCTTGACACCTTGATCTCCATCGTAGCGTCGTTGTCGTCTCGCCAACTATTGCTACTACAACTATCGCTAATGCATAGTGATAAAGTAAAGTAATTACGTGGCGATTGCATTTCATACAATAAAGTGACAACCATAAGGCTCCTGCCAGTTGCCGATAACTTTTACAAAACATGATCATCTCATACAATAACGTATACCACATCATGTCTTGACCATATCACATCACAACATGCCCTGCAAAAACAAGTTAGACGTCCTCTACTTTGTTGTTGCAAGTTTTACATGGCTGCTACGGGCTTCTAGTAAGAACCGTTCTTACCTGCGCATCAAAACCATAATGATGTTTCATTAAGTTTGTTGTTTTAACCTTCAACAAGGACCGGTCGTAGTCAAATTCGATTCAACTAAAGTTGTAGAAACAGACACCCACCAGCCACCTTTATGCAAAACAAGTTCCATGTCTGTCGGTGGAACCAGTCTCATGAACGTGGTCATGTAAGGTTAGTCCGGGCTGCTTCATCCAACAATACCATCGAATCAAAATAAGATGTTGGTGGTAAGCAGTATAACTATCATCGCCCACAACTCTTTGTGTTCTACTCGTGCAAATCATCTACGCATAGGCCTGGCTCAGATGCCACTGTTGGGAAACGTAGCATGTAATTTCAAAATTTTCCTACGATCATGCAAGATCTATCTAGGAGATGCATAGAAACGAGAGGGGGAGAGTGTGTCGACATACCCTCGTAGACCGAAAACGAAAGCTTAGTTCAACGCGGTTGATGTAGTCGAATGTCTTCTCGGTTCAACCGATCAAGTACCGAACGTACGGCACCTCCGAGTTCAGCACACATTTAGCTCGATGACGTCCCTCGAACTCTTGATCCAGCAAAGTGTCGAGGAAGAGTTTCGTCAGTACAAAGGCGTGATGACGGTGATGGTGAAGTGATCTGCGCAGGGCTACGCCTAAGCACTATGCCAATATGACTGGGGAGTAAATGGTGGAGTGGGGCACCGCATACGGCTAAGAAACAATTGATCTCCTTAAAGGTGCCCCATTCCCCCGTATATAAAGGAGGGAGGGGGAGGAGGCCGGCCGAGGGGGCGCGCCAAATGGGGGGAAACCCACTTGGACTCCTAGTCCTATTTGCCCCCCTTCCTTCTATCGGAGGGGGAAAGGGGGAAGGAGAGGGAGAGGGAGAAGGAGAAGGAAAGGAGGGTCGCGCCCCCACCCCTTGTCCAATTCAGACTGCCCATGGGGAGCGCCACCCCCTAGTGGACTGCCTTGCCTCTTCCCTATGGCCCATGTGGCCCATTACTTCCCCCAGGGGGTTCCTGTAACCTCCGGGTACTCCGATAAATACCCGGAACACTCCAGAACCATTCCAGTGTCCGAATACTATCGTCCAATATATCAATCTTTACCTCTCAAACATTTCAAGATTACTCATCATGTCCGTGATCTCATCCGGGACTCCGAACAATCTTCGGTCACCAAAACACATAACTCATAATATAAATCGTCATTGAATGTTAAGAGTGTGGACCCTACGGGTTTGAGAACTATGTAGACATGACCGAGACACATCTCCGGTCAATAACTAATAGCGGAATCTGGATGCTCATATTGGTTCCTACATATTCTACAAATATCTTTATCGGTCAAACCGCAACGACAACATACGTTATTCCCTTTGTCATCGGTATGTTACATGCCCGAGATTCGATCGTCGGTATCTTCATACCTAGTTCAATCTCGTTACCGGCAAGTATCTTTTACTTGTTCCGTAATGTATCATGTCGTAACTAACTCATTAGTCACATTGCTTGCAAGGCTTATCATGATGTGCATTACCGAGACGGCCCAGAGATACATCTTCGATACTCGGAGTGACAAATCCTAATCTCGATCTATGCCAACCCAACAAACACCTCCAGAGATACCTGTAGAGCATATTTATAATCACCCATTTACGTTGTGACATTTGATAGCACACAAGGTATTCCTTCGGTATTCAGGAGTTGTATAATCTCATATTCAAAGGAATATGTATAAGTCATGAAGAAAGCAATAGCAATAAAACTTAATGATCATTATGCTAAGCTAACGGATGGGTCTTGTCCATCACATCATTCTCCTAATGATGTGATCCCGTTCATCAAATGTCAACACATGTTTATGGTCAGGAAACTTAACCATCTTTGTTGAAGGAGCTAGTCAAGTAGAGGCATGCTAGTGCCACTGTGTTTTGTCTATGTATTCACACATGTATCAAGTTTCCGGTTAATACAATTCTAGCATGAATAATAAACATTTATCATGATATAAGGAAATATAAATAATAACTTTATTATTACCTCTAGGGCATATTTCCTTCAAAGGGGTCATGCTCTATGGTTGGTTTTTTCAAAGGTGTCATATCTGCCGGGTCAACATTATCTTTGTAGAACTTCAACTCCTCTGTTGCACAAACAGACTCAGCATAAGCAGCATCGCCCTCTTCACACTCCAAGGCTATCTTCCTATTTCCATGCAATGTGATGGTACCCTTGCGACCCGGCATTTTAAGCTGCAGATAAACATAACAACACCGTGCCATAAATTTAGCATAAGTCGGCCACCCAAATAGGGCGTGATAAGGGCTCTTGATCTTGACCACCTCAAAAGTCAATGTCTCAGCTCTGTAATCATGATCATCGCCTAAAGCCACTTCCAAAGCTATCTTGCCCACCGGGCATGCCGACTTACCAGGCACCACCCCACGAAAAATAGTAGAAGATGGCTTAAGATCTTTGTCAGTCAAATTCATATAGCGAAAAGTATCATAATAAAGGATATTGATGCTGCTGCCTGATGTCTACTACACAACTTTATTCTTGTAGACACGTGTTGGGCCTCCAAGCGCGGAGTTTTGTAGGATAATAGCAATTTTCCCTCAAGTGGATGACCTAAGGTTTATCAATCCGTGGGAGGTGTAGGATGAAGATGGTCTCTCTCAAACAACCCTGCAACCAAATAATAAAAAGTCTCTTGTGTCCCCAACACACCCAATACAATGGAAAATTGTATAGGTGCACTAGTTTGGTGAAGAGATGGTGATACAAGTGTAATATGGATGGTAGAAATATATTTTTATAATCTGAATAATTAAAAACAGCAAGGTAGCAAATAGTAAACGGGCACAAAAACGGTATTGCAATGCTTGAAAATGAGGCCTAGGGTCCGTCCTTTCGCTAGTGCAGTCTCTCAGCAATGCTTATAATTGGATCATATAACCATCCCTCAACGTGCATGGAAGAATCACTCCAAAGTTCTTATCTAGCGGAGAACATAAGAAGAAATCGTTTGTAGGGTACGAAACCACCTCGAAGCTATTCTTTCCGATCGATCCATCCAAGAGTTCGTACTAAAATAACACCAACTAATTTTAGATTCATAATACTCAATCCAACACAAAGAACCTCAAAGAGTGCCCCAAGATTTCTACCGAAGAAACAAAAGACGAGAACTTGCATCAACCCCTATGCATAGATTACCCCAATGTCACCTCGGGAATCCTTGAGTTGAGTGCCAAAACACATATCAAGTGAATCAATATGATACCACATTGTCACCATGAGTATTCATATGCAAGACATATATCAAGTGCTCTCAAATCCATAAAAGTTTTCAATCCGATAACAACGAAATCTCAATGGGAAATACTCAATTCATCACAACAAGATAGAGAGGGGGAAACACTATATGATCCAACTATATTAACAAAGCCTGCGATACATCAAGATCGTGACATCTCAAGAACACGAGAGAGAGAGAGAGAGAGAGAGAGATTAAACACATGGCTACTGGTACAAACCCTCAGCCTCGAGGGTGGACTACTCTACTCCCTCCTCATCGTGGTGGCCGCCGGGATGATGAAGCTGGCCACCGGTGATGATTCCCCCCTTTGGCAGGGTGCCGGAACAAGGTCTAGATTGGTTTTTGGTGGCTACAGTGCCTTGCGGCGGCGAAACTTCTGATCTAGGTTAACCCCGAGGGTGTTTTGGAATATTTGGGATTTTATAGGGTAAAGAGGGGTGCGGGAGGCCACTAAGGTGGGCACAACCCACCTGGGCGCGCCTGGGCCCCCGGGCATGTCCTGGTGGGTTGTGCCCCCCTCGGGGCACTCCCAGGTGCTTCTCTGGCCCACTGGTGGTCTTTTGGTCCATAAAAAATCCACAAAAAGTTTCACGGTGTTTGGTCTCCGTTTGATATTGATTTCCTGCAATGTAAAAAACAACAACTGGCACTGGGCACTGGGTCAATAGGTTAGTCCCAAAAAATGATCTAAATTTGCTACAAAATTATTGTAAAACATCCAAGAATAATAATATAATAGCATGAATACTTCATAAATTATAGATATGTTGGAGACATATCAAAATCACCAATCTTAATTCCTACTCATCCTTGAGTAGGTAAATGATAAAAGAAATAATTTATGAAGTGTGAATGCTAGCAAAGTGCATAAGTTTGATCAATGATAATTTCAATCACTTTTCCTAGCATTATGACAACAACTCTTTCTTATAAAACTTCTCATGTTATAGTAGCAACCAATTCACATGTTAAGGTTCAAACAATGAATTCTCTTGAAACTCAACAACCTATGTTCTCAGTCACCAAGCAATTGTAATTCAACTTATACAACAGAGTCTAAGTAAGAGCTCCACATACTCAACCATCATATAGTCTTCTATGATTGCTAACACTCACCTCATACACATGAGCAAAACATTTCAACCGGACACACATAAAGATAGGGGCTTATAATTTCGCCTCCCAACATATTCACCTCAAGGGTGATGTCAACAATAATAACTCATGCTACCCATATCCAACTAGATATATGTGCCTAGATCTTTCCTCACCACATGATGCTTGCCAAACAAGAAAAATAAAAAATAAATAGAGAGAAAAACTTTGACTCTTGCATGAAAGTAAATACATAAAAGTAAAAAGATAGGCCCTTCACAGAGGGAAGAAAATGTTGCCATGCGCTTATTTGTTTGTATGCTCAACCCCTTAGTGCAGAAGAATGTCATGTTATATTGCCCCTTATGATAGAAACCTTTATTATGTAGTTGTCGCTTTTATTCTTTGCCATCACAAGTTCGTACAATGGTCAATTTTCTCTTATACTAAATGATCTAACACTTTTAGAAGCAATTTTTATTGCCTTATTGCACCGATGACAACTTACTTGAAGGATCTTGCTCAATCCTTAGGTAGGTATGGTGGACTCTTGATGATAAGATTTGGGTTTAAGGGTTTTTTGGATGCACAAGTAGTATCTCTACTTGGTGCGGAAATTTTGGCTAGCAAAGACGGGGGGCAAGCACCACATGTTGAAGGATCTATGACAATATAACTTCTATGTGAATATGAACAAACACAAACCATTACGTTGTCTTCCTTGTCCAACGTCAATGATTTTGGCATATAATATTTTTATGGGGACTTACAATCACAAAAGATTTCCAATATAGTGTATTTGCGTGTGAAAGTTCTCTTCCTTATACTAATTATTCATCAATTGATTCTATGACCAATATTGTGATTGTCAAACTTCAAAAGATTTCACTTTCTAAACCCAATGTGAAGCTATCACTAGGCATGATTGTAGCGACCCGACCTCAAACGGTCAAGTCTCTATGCTTCAGTGTCATCCTTGGATCGGTAATGCTGACACACACAGTACTCAAGGATTTATAATAGAGTAGCAATCACACACTTATTACATCGAATGTCTCAAAAGAGAACTTATTACAATAAATATGGCTTAATGCCATCTAATAAGATAACAACGGAAGGCTTGGAAGATAAAGTGAGTCCATCAACTCCAACGGCATAGCTGAGCTGCACGGCAATGACCTAACGAAACTTACTCCTCGTCTGAAAAGTCTGTAACATAATATGTTGCAGCCCGAAAACGGGTCAGCACATGGAATATGTTGGCAATATAACACAGTAGAGCAAGAACAGAATAATTCTATCACTACATTCATATTTGGCTGGTGGAAAGCTCTATGGTTATAGTTTTTGCAAAAAGCCAATTTTTTCCTACAACAAAGGAATAGATTTTAATTTAACTATCATGGTAGTTGAAACATCATTGAGAAGGTTCCTCCAACTCAATCCAAATTAAAGTAATTATCAACCCAACAATATTAATTTAAAGAGTGATGGGATACTTAAGATACTCCAAGTACTAGATACTCAAAATTGTCCATAACCGGGGACACGCCTAACCATCATTAGATTGTACACTCTGCAGAGGTTTGCGCACTTTTCCCCACAACACTCGATCGCCTCCATTGAATTTCTCGCACTACATGGTGTTTGAGAAACGGATGACCGAGACACAGTCTTTCAAAAACATTAACTCTCTACTCCGGGCAGACCATACCAAACCTACAACCCACTACCTGCTGATCTACCTCTTCGAGAGCTTCACGTAACTTACTCAACTATGCTAGAGCCCATAATAGCTTGTGGATGCACATGAAAGTTTCTAGCATGAATCATCTCAGTTCCCTTTGAGCCTGGGTGGCGGTCCATAGGAAGATCACACGATACCCCGGGATTTCCAAAAATACAGGCAACATTGGGTTCTCCAGGTGCCTCAATCCACCCAGATGTGTATTCAAGTTGCCACCTTAAGTTGAACCATTAATTAACAATCACACATCTGTCATGGATTTCACTCACCCAAACCACGTCTACGAGCATAGCATAGCAATATAAGCAACGCGTAGAAGTAACTCCCAAGGGTTTGAGTATAACAGGGCAATAGGTTCTACCTCATCATCTACTTCCCAACCCACATGTTAATGGCATCCTAATCATGCAATGTTTGAGGATTGAAACTAATGCATAAAAATTGGCTATGGAAACAGTATGATCAATGTGTTACTTGCCTTGCTGACGATCCGCGAAATCTAGGGATTCGGTGTAGCACGCTTCGCACTCCGGGAATTCTATCACAAACAAACAATAGCATACATAAGCAATCAAGCAAAGATGCATGGGAAAAACTCAAATAAGAAGAATTGACCAGAAAGCTCAATTTAAGAACTCCGCTTTGCAAAAAGAATCAAATCGAACGGAGCAACGAAACTCAAACAGCGAAAGAAACAAGATCCGTTTACTAATCTGGACTAAGGTCAAATTTTACAGTAGCAAAATCTTGTTTAAGTCGATTAAACAGAAAGAGGGTCTCGAGACGAAGATCTAGGCGCTTGTATCGCCTGATTCCGATAAACGAGCAAAAAGATAAACTGAAACGGAAATCGGATCAGAAATCGCGATTGAAAATAATCACGGAAAATCCAATAAAAAGAAAACGGACGAATAGGCTAACGAACAAACATTCGTTGTCTGTAACTATCGAGTGAAAACCGTTCGTTAAAACGAACGTACGGACGAACGTCCGCTAAATTGAAGAACCGGGAAAAACCGGCGAACCGATCTAAAAAAACGAACTAGGGTTTTTCTTTAAAAAAACGAATCGGTTTTCTAGAGGAAACTAGCGGCGGCTACCTCGTCGGATCCGGCGAGGCGCGGGGCTCCGGCGGGCTGGGGCTTCGGCGGCGGGGCGGCGGGCTTGCGGGGCGGCGGGGCG
>NC_041386.1:495328134-495350257 GCF_002162155.2 Triticum dicoccoides | reverse complement strand
AGGGGGGGCTTGGAGGAGGTGGCAAGGCGGCAGCGGAAGAGGAGTTCGGCTCGGACACTTGTCCGAGTCGGCGGCGGCGACGCGTCCTGGGGGAGACGGCGGCGCGGGGAGACGGGCCGGCCCGACTGGGTTTCGGCCCAGTCGGCGTTGGAAGTTTTTTTTTTTTAAAAAAAATAATTTCGCCGAACAGGAAAAAATCCTAGAAAATAAAATAAAAATCTAAAAATGCCAAAACAAATTTTCACCGTCTAAATAAAATATTTAGAACGAGATGAACATTTTCTTGGCCCTAAAATGCAATTTTGAAATCGTTCAATTTTTCTAATGCAAATAAAATTGCAATAAAATCCGAATAAAATCAAATATTTGATTTTAATATTTTCCTCCAATATTTCAATTATTTTGCAGAAGTCATATTATCTCCTCTCATATATTTTAATAGAAATATTTTCAGAGAGAAAAATAATTAAAACCAAAAATCCTTGTTTCAATATTTGATAAAAATCAAATATGAAAACCGGGAAATCCCCAACTCTCTCTGAGGGTCCTTGAGTTGCTTAGGATTTTCGAGGATCGCGAAACGAAATGCAATAAAATATGATATGCAAGAATGATCTATGTATAACATTCCAAATTGAAAATTTGGGATGTTACAAACCTACCCCCCTTAAGATGAATCTCGCCCTCGAGATTCGGGTTGGCTAGAAAATAGGTGTGGGTGGTCTTTGCGAAGATCATCCTCTCGTTCCCAGGTGGCTTCATCCTCGGTATGGTGGCTCCACTGAACATTGCAAAACTTGATAACCTTGCTATGGGTGACTCGCCTAGCAAACTCAAGAATCTTGACTGGCTTCTCCTCATAAGTCAAATCACTGTCCAGCTGAATCGCCTCCAAGGGTATGGTATCTCTTAACGGTATATCGGCCATCTCAGCGTGGCACTTCTTCAACTGTGAAACGTGGAACACATCATGAATTCCTGACAGTCCTTCAGGTAATTCCAACTTGTAGGCAACTTCTCCCATCTGTTCTAAAACACGATACGGTCCTACAAATCTCGGGGCTAACTTTCCCTTAACTCCAAAACGTTTCACTCCTCGCAAGGGTGATACTCGCAGATATGCTCTATCTCCAATTTCATAGGTTACCTCCTTGCGCTTTGAATCTGCATAACTCTTCTGCCTGGACTGAGCTATCTTCAGTCTATCTCGAATCAGTTTAACTTTCTCCTTAGACTCTTTGATCAAGTCTGGTCCAAAAAATTGTCGGTCTCCTACTTCATCCCACATCAGCGGTGTTCTGCACCTTCGTCCATACAAGGCTTCAAACGGTGCCATCTTCAAACTAGCTTGGTAACTATTGTTGTATGAGAACTCCGCGTAAGGCAAATTTTCATCCCAACTAGATCCATAATCTAGCGCACATGCCCTCAACATGTCCTCTAGAATCTGGTTGACTCTCTTGGTCTGTCCATCCATCTGGGGGTGAAATGTTGTACTAAACCCCAATCTCATTCCCAAAGTCTGGTGCAACTGATGCCAAAACTTTGAGGTAAACTGTGTTCCTCTATCGGATACGATGGTCCTCGGAACTCCATGCAGACATACGATCCTGGAAATATATATCTTGGCCAACTTCGCACTTGTATAAGTTGTTTTCACTGGGATAAAGTGAGCCACTTTGGTCAAGTGATCAACTACTACCCATATAGAATCATATCCTGATTTGGTCCTGGGTAATATGGTGATAAAATCCATGCCAAGTATATCCCACTTCCATTCGGGTATCGGCATATAGGCTGTAACAATCCTGCTGGCTTTTGATGCTCTGCCTTCACTCTCTGACATACATCACATATGGCTACATACTCGGCAATATCTTTCTTCATCCCTGTCCACCAGAAACATTCCTTTAAATCCAAATACATCTTGGTGTTTCCGGGGTGTATCGAGTATGGTGAGTCATGAGGCTCCTGAAGTATTAACTTCCTAATCTCTGTATTATTGGGGACATAAACTCGGTCCTCAAACCATAAGGTGTCATGTTCATCCTCACGAAAACCTTTGGCCTTTCCTTTGCTCATTCTCTCTTTTATCTCAGCAATCTCTTTGTCATCCTTCTGAGCTTCTCGAATCTTTCCCAACAATGTAGACTGTAACCTCCATAGTTGCAACAAAACCTCTAGGAACAATCTCCAATTGAAGTTCCCTAAGATCCTCTGCTAACTCCTTTGGTAATCCCGTACCCCTTAGGATATTAGCATAACTCTTCCGGATCAAAGCGTCTACTACGGCATTGGCCTTTCCTGGATGATAGTGCAGCTTCATGTAATAATCCTTTATAAGCTCCAACCATCTCCTCTGCCTAAGGTTCAGCTCCTTCTGTGTGAAGATGTACTTCAAACTCTTATGATCCGTGTACACGTCACAACGGTTTCCAATAAGGTAATGTCTCCAAGTCTTCAACGCATGCACTACGGCTTCTAGCTCCAAATCATGCGTGGCATAATTCAACTCGTGCGGTTTTAGTTGTCGTGAGGCATACAAGACAACTCTTCCGTCTTGCATAAGCACACTTCCAAGTCCTAAGCGAGAGGCGTCGCAATACACTTGGAAATCCTTACGTATATCTAGCAGTGTCAGCACTGGGGCTGTAGTCAAATGTTTCTTTAACTCCTGGAAACTTGCCTCGCAATCTTTCGTCCATTTAAACTTGGTATCCTTCTTCAATAACTCCATCATTGGCTTCGCAATCTTGGAAAAATTCTCAATGAATCTCCGATAGTATCCTGCGAGTCCAAGAAAATTGTGGATCTCGCTAATTGAAGTGGGTGCCAATCATTCAGTGACTGACTGAACCTTGGTGGGGTCTACTGCTATACCTTCTCCTGATATAACATGTCCAAGGAATCCGACTTCCTTCAACCAAAACTCGCATTTGCTGAACTTGTCATACAACTGGTGTTCCCTGAGTTTCTCGAGAACTAAACGCAAATGCTCCTTGTGCTGCTCTTCATTCTTCGAGTATACCATTATATCATCAATAAACACCACAACAAACTTGTCCAAATACTCCATGAACACCTTGTTCATCATGCTCGTGAAATAGGCAGGGGCATTAGTCAGTCCAAATGACATGACCGTATATTCATATAGCCCGTACCGTGTGGTGAATGCTGTCTTGGGTATATCCTTCTCTCGAATCTTCAGCTGATGGTATCCTGATTGCAAATTGATCTTCGAAAACACCTTAGCTCCTTGCAGCTGGTCAAATAGATCATTGATCATTGGCAGTGGGTACTTGTTCTTGAGCGTCACTTCATTCAAGGCCCGATAATCAACAACCATTCTTAAAGACTTATCCTTCTTCTCAACCAAAAGCACTGGGCTCCCCATGGTGATGAGCTCCGTCGAATGTAACCTTTCTCCAATAATTCCTTGATCTGTTTCTTAATCTCTTCCAGATCATTCGCGGGCAGCCGGTATGGTCTCTTCGATATAGGCCCGGTACCTGGCAATAGCTCTATCAAAAACTCGATGTCTCGATCCGGTGGCATGCCTAGTAACTCCTCTGGGAAAACATCCAGGTAATCCTTCACTACAGGCACTTCCTCCTGAACAACTCCCATGAGGGTATTCACTTGACTACTTCTTGGCGCATGCCTAGATACATACTTGATCCTTTTTCCCTCTGGGGTGGTGAGACAAATTGACCTACTAACACAGGCAATGCTTCCTCTGTACTTTGACATCCAGTCCATTCCTAATATCACATCCAATCCTTGTGACTCCAAGATAATTAGGTCGGACGGAAAAACATGGTTGCCAATGGTTAAGGGTATCTGGTCGCACCATCGACTAGCCATATACTCTGCTCGAGGTGAACTCACTAACAGAGGGGTCCTAAGGGTTTGGGTTGGTAGTCTAAACTTATCCACAAATTCCCTTGATATGTATGAATGCGATGCACCAGTATCAAAAAGAACAAGAGCGGTAAATGACTTAATCAAAAACTTACCTATAACCGCGTCAGGCTGCTCTTCAACCTCCTCCACGTTAACGTGGTTCACTTGTCCTTTGTTGAAGGGATAGGGCTTCTTCCCAGTGCTCCCATTCCCGTTTCCATTCTTCCCTTCAGGGCACTCCGTTGCATAGTGTCCAGTCTTCCCGCACTTATAGCAAGTAATGTGACTTAGATCTCTTTTGGCGGGTGTGGCTGGATTAGGGCGGTTCTGATTGTTTCTTGCTCCATTCCCATTCCCATTCCTTGGGCCAGTATGGTTATGGTTACTTCCTCCATTATGGGTGTGGCCTCCATGGTTATGAACAAGTCCTCCTGAGTTCGGGATTAGGCGAGGCTTCTGCTGAGCTCCTGAGTTATACCTCCCTTGTCCATACTTCCTCTTACGGCTCTCAATCTGCTGCTGCTTCCCTTCAATCATAAGAGCCTTATCTACCAACTCCTGGTAGCTGTTGAAGGTTGCTACCATCAACCGCATGCTCATCTCGTCATTCATCCCTTCCATAAACTTCTCCTGCTTCGCGGCATCTGTGGCCACGTCATTGATGTCTACTACACAACCTTCTTCTTGTAGACGTTGTTGGGCCTCCAAGTGCAGAGGTTTGTAGGACAGTAGCAAATTTCCCTCAAGTGGATGACCTAAGGTTTATCAATATGTAGGAGGCGTAGGATGAAGATGGTCTCTCTCAAGCAACCCTGCAACCAAATAATAAAGAGTCTCTTGTGTCCCCAACACACCCAATACAATGGTAAATAGTATAGGTGCACTAGTTCGGCGAAGAGATGGTGATACAAGTGCAATATGGATAGTAGATAAAGGTATATGTAATCTGAAAATATAAAAACAGGAAGGTAACTAATGATAAAAGTGAGCGTAAACGGTATTGCAATGCGTGGAAATAAGGCCTAGGGTTCATACTTTCACTAGTGCAAGTCCTCTCAACAATAATAACATAATTGGATCACATAACTATCCCTCAACATGCAACAAAGAGTCACTACAAAGTCACTAATAGCGGAGAACGAACGAAGAGATTGTGGTAGGGTACGAAACCACCTCAAAGTTATTCTTTCCAATCAATCCGTTGGGCTATTCCTATAAGTGTCACAAACAGCCCTAGAGTTCGTACTAGAATAACACCTTAAGATACAAATCAACCAAAACTCTAATGTCACCTAGATACTCCAATGTCAGCTCAAGTATCCGTGGGTATGATTATACGATATGCATCACACAATCTCAGATTCATCTATTCAACCAACACATAGAACCTCAAAGAGTGCCCCAAAGTTTCTACTGGAGAATCATGACGAAAACGTGTGCCAACCCCTATGCATAGGTTCATGGGCGGAACCCGCAAGTTGGTCACCAAAACATACATCAAGTGAATCACGTGGTATCCCATTGTCACCACAAATACGCACGGCAAGACATACATCAAGTGTTCTCAAATCTTTAAAGACTCAATCCGATAAGATTACTTCAAAGGGGAAACTCAATTCATTACAAGAGAGAAGAGGGGGAGGAGAAACATAGGATCCAACTATAATAGCAAAGCTCGCGATACATCAAGATAGTGCCAAATCAAGAACACGAGAGAGAGAGAGAGAGAGAGAGATCAAACACATAGCTACTGGTACATACCCTCAGCCCCGAGGGAGAACTACTCCCTCCTCGTCATGGAGAGCACCGGGATGATGAAGATGGCCACCGGATAAGGATTGCCCCCTCCGGCAGGGTGCCGGAACGGGTCTAGATTGGTTTTTGGTGGCTACGGAGGCTTCTAGCGGCGGAACTCCCAATCTATTGTGCTCACGGATGTTTTTAGGGTATATGGAGATATATAGGCGGAAGAAGTACGTCAGGGGGGCCACGAGGGGCTCACGAGGGTGGAGGGCGCGCCTAGGGGGGTGGGCGCGCCCCCTGCCTCGTGACCTCCTCGCAGATCCCCCGACGTGCACTCCAAGTCTTCTGGGCTTCTTTCCTTCCAAAAATGAGTTCCGTGAAGTTTCAGGTCAATTGGACTCCGTTTGATTTTCCTTTTCTTCGAAACCCTAAAACAGGGTAAAAACAAATACTGGCACTAGGCTCTGGGTTAATAGGTTTGTCCCAAAAATGATATAAAAGTGTATAATAAAGCCCAATATTGCCCAAAATAGTAGATAATATAGCATGGAGCAATCAAAAATTATAGATACGTTGGAGACGTATCAGCATCCCCAAGCTTAATTCCTGCTCGTCCTCGAGTAGGTAAATGATAAAAACAGAATTTTTGATGCGGAGTGCTACTTGGCATAATTTCAATGTAATTCTTCTTAATTGTGGCATGAATATTCAGATCCATAAGATTCAAGACAAAAGTTTAATATTGACATAAAAACAATAATACTTGAAGCATACTAACTAAGCAATTATGTCTTCTCAAAATAACACGGCCAAAGAAAGCTATCCCTACAAAATCATATAGTCTGGCTATGCTCTATCTTCACCACACACAATATTTAAATCATGCACAACCCCGATGACAAGCCAAGCAATTGTTTCATACTTTTGATGTTCTCAAACTTTTTCAATCTTCACGCAATACATGAGCGTGAGCCATGGATATAGCACTATAGGTGGAATAGAGTGGTGGTTGTGGAGAAGACAAAAAGGGGGAAGATAGTCTCACATTAACTAGTCGTATCAACGGGCTATGGAGATGCCCGTCAATAGATATCAATGTGAGTGAGTAGGGATTGGCATGCAACGGATGCACTAGAGCTATAAATGTATGAAAGCTCAACAAAAGAAACTAGTGGGTGTGCATCCAACTCGCTTGCTCACTAAGACCTAGGGCATTTTGAGGAAGCCCATCATTGGAATATACAAGCCAAGTTCTATAATGAAAGATTCCCACTAGTATATGAAAGTGACAACATAGGAGACTCTCTATCATGAAGATCATGGTGCTACTTTGAAGCACAAGTGTGGTAAAAGGATAGTAGCATTGTCCCTTCTCTCTTTTTCTCTCATTTTTTAATTTTTTTATTTGTGCCTTTTCTCTTTTTTATGGCCTCTTTTCTTTGTCTTTTTTTATTTGGGCTTATTTGGCCTCTTTTCTTTCTTTTTTTATTTGGGCTTCTTTGGCCTCTTTTATTTATTTTTCGTCCGAAGTCTCATCCCGACTTGTGGGGGAATCATAGTCTCCATCATCCTTTCCTCACTGGGACAATGCTCTAATAATGATGATCATCACACTTTTATTTACTTACAACTCAAGAATTACAACTCGATACTTAAGACAAGATATGACTCTATATGAATGCCTCCGGCGGTGTACCGGGATGTGCAATGATGCATGAATGACATGTATGAGAGAATTATGAACGGTGGCTTTGCCACAAATACGATGTCAACTACATGATCATGCAAAGCAGTATGACAATGATGGAGCGTGTCATAATAAACGGGACGGTGGAAAGTTGCATGGCAATATATCTCGGAATGGCTATGGAAATTCCATAATAGGTAGGTATGGTGGCTGTTTTGAGGAAGGTATATGGTGGGTGTATGATACCGGCGAAAGGTGCGCAGTATTAGAGAGGCTAGCAAAGGTGGAAGGGTGAGAGTGCGTATAATCAATGGACTCAACATTAGTCATAAAGAACTCATATACTTATTGCAAAAATCTATTAGTTATCGAAACAAAGTACTACGTGCATGCTCCTAGGGGGATAGATTGGTAGGAAAATACCATCGCTCGTTCCCGACCGCCACTCACAAGGAAGGCAATCAATAAATAAATCATGCTCCGACTTCATCACATAACGGTTCACCATAGGTGCATGCTATGGGAAGCACAAACTTCAACACAAGTATCTCTCAAATTCACAACTACTCAACTAGCATGACTCTAATATCACCATCTCCATATCTTAAAACAATTATCAAGTATCAAACTTCTCATAGTATTCAACACACTCATAAGAGAATTTTATTATTCTTGAATACCTAGCATATTAGGATTTTATGCAAATTACCATGCTATTTAAGACTCTCAAAGTAATATAAGTGAAGCATGAGAGTTCATATATTTCTTCAAAATAAAACTACCACCATGCTCTAAAAGATATAAGTGAAGCACTAGAGCAAATGACAAACTACTCCGAAAGATATAAGTGAAGATCAATGAGTAGTCGAATAATTATGCAACTATGTGAAGACTGTCTAACATTTAATAATTTCAGATATGGTATTCTATTCAAACAGCAAGCAAAGCAAAATAAAATGACATTCTAATAATGGCAAACATCATGTGAAGAAGCAAAAACTTAGGATCAACCGAAACTAACCGATAGTTGTTGAAGAAGAAAGGTGGGATGCCAACCGGGGCATCCCCAAGCTTAGATGCTTGAGACTTCTTGAAATATTATCTTGGGATGCCTTGGGCATCCCCAAGCTTGAGATTTTGTGTCTCCTTAATTCCTCTCATATCACGGTCTCCCTAAATCTCAAAAACTTCATCCACACAAAACTCGACAAGGACTCGTGAGATAAGTTAGTATAAACCATTGCAAAAACCTTATCATACTCTACTGTAGCAAATCAGTAAAATTATTATTCAACATTTCATACTAAATGCCTCTGCATATTTAATAGTCCTATCCTCAAATGGAATCACTACAGAAGCAACCATATGCAAACAATGCAAACATGACAGCAATCTGCCTAAACAGGATAGTCTGTAAAGAATGCTGCAACATCCATACTTCCCTGGATCCAAAAATTATGAAAGAAAATTCCCACTGTAGTAAATTTATCATAGCTTAATATGCAAAAGGTTTCAACATTTTATCACATTCTGACTTTTCTTGGGTATTATTGCAACAGCGGTAAACTTTCTGTTTTCAAACAGCAACATGTATACTTGTAACATAGGCATAGTAAAGGCTATCAGTGCCAATTTTATTGAAATAAAATATGCAAAACATTGTTCTAAATAATAGCAAGCAAATCCTAACAAAATAAATTGACGCTCCAAGCAAAACACATATCATGTGGCGAATAAAAATATAGCTCCAAGTAAAGTTACTGATGGAAGAAGACGAAGGAGGGGATGCCTTCCGGGGCATCCCCAAGCTGAGACTCTTGGCTATCCTTGAGTATTACCTTGGGGTGCGTCGGGAATCCCCATGCTTAGACTCTTGCCACTCCTTATTCCATAGTCCATCGAATCCTTACCCAAAACTTGAAAACTTCACAACACAAAACTTAACAGAAAACTCGTAAGCTCCATTAGTACAAGAAAATAAATCACCACTTCAAGGTACTGTAATGAACTCATTATTTATTTATATTGGTGTTAAACCTACTGTATTCCAACTTCTCTATGGTTTATAAACTATATTACTAGCCATAGATTCATCAAAATAAGCAAACAACACACGAAAAACAGAATCTGTCAAAAACAGAACAGTCTGTAGTAATCTGGATCAAACGTATACTTCTGAACACATAAAATTCTCAAATAAATTTCTGGACCTCGGGAATTTATCTATTAATCATCTCCAAAAATAATTAACTAAATATCACTCTCCAAATAAAAATGGCAGCAATTCTCGTGAGCGCTAAAGTTTCTGTTTTTTACAGCATGATCAACAAGACTTTCCCCGAGTCTTCCCAAATGTTCTACTTGGCACAAACACTAATTAAAACAATAAAAACACATCTAAACAGAGTCTAGATGAATTATTTATTACTAAACAGGATCAAAAAGCAAGGAATAAAAATAAAATTGTGTTGCCTCCCAACAAGCGCTATCGTTTAACGCCCCTAGCTAGGCATGATGATTTCAATGATGCTCACATAAAGGATAGGAATTGAAACATAAAGAGAGCATCATGAAGAATATGACTAGCACATTTAAGTCTAACCCACTTACTATGCATAGGGATTTTTTGAGCAAACAACTTGTGGGAACAAGAATCAACTTGCATAGGAAAGCAAAACAAGCATAACTTCAAGATTTTAAGCATGTAGAGAGGAAATTTGATTTTATTGCAATTCCTACAAGAATATATTCCTCCCTCATAATAATTTTCAGTAGCATCATTAATGAATTCAAAAATATAACCAGCACTTAAATCATTATTTTCATGATCTACAAGCATAGAAATTCTATCACTCTCCACACAAGAAAAATTCTTCTCATGAATAATAGTGGGAGCAAACTCAACAAAATAACTATCATGTGATTGAAAATTAAGATCAAGATGACAAGGTTCATTGTTATTATTATTCTTTAAAGCATACGTGTCATCACAATAATCATCATATATAGGATGCATGCTTTCATCATAATAAATTTGCTCATCAAAACTTGGGGGACAAAAAATATCATCTTCATCAAACATAGCTTCCCCAAGCTTGTGGCTTTGCATATCATTAGCATCATGGATATTCAAGGAATTCATACTAACAACATTGCAATCATGTCCATCATTCAAATAATTAGTGCCAAACATTTTATAGATTTCTTCTTCTAGCACTTGAGCACAATTATCCTTTCCATCATACTCATGAAAGATATTAAAAAGGTGAAGCATATGAGACAAACTCAATTCCATTTTTTAGTTTTCTTTTATAAACTAAACTAGTGATAAAACAAGAAACTAAAAGACTCCATTGCAAGATCTAAAGATATACCTTCAAGCACTCACCTCCCTAGCGACGGCGCCAGAAAAGAGCTTGATGTCTACTACACAACCTTCTTCTTGTAGACGTTGTTGGGCCTCCAAGTGCAGAGGTTTGTAGGACAGTAGCAAATTTCCCTCAAATGGATGAACTAAGGTTTATCAATCCGTAGGAGGCATAGGATGAAGATGGTCTCTCTCAAGCAACCCTGCAACCAAATAACAAAGAGTCTCTTGTGTCCCCAACACACCCAACACAATGGTAAATTGTATAGGTGCACTAGTTCCGCGAAGAGATGGTGATACAAGTGCAATATGGATAATAGATAAAGGTATTTGTAATCTGAAAATATAAAAACAGGAAGGTAACTAATGATAAAAGTGAGCGTAAACGGTATTGCAATGCGTGGAAATAAGGCCTAGGGTTTATACTTTCACTAGTGCAAGTCCTCTCAACAATAATAACATAATTGGATCACATAACTATCCCTCAACATGCAACAAAGAGTTACTCCAAAGTAACTAATAGCGGAGAACGAACAAAGAGATTATGGTAGGGTACGATACCACCTCAAATTTATTCTTTTCAATCAATCCGTTGGGCTATTCCTATAAGTGTCACAAACAGCCCTAGAGTTCGTACTAGAATAACACCTTAAGATACAAATCAACCAAAACCCTAATGTCACCTAGATACTCCAATGTCACCTCAAGTATCCGTGGTTATGATTATACGATATGCATCACACAATCTCAGATTCATCTATTCAACCAACACATAGAACCTCAAAGAGTGCCCCAAAGTTTCTTCCGGAGAATCATGACGAAAACGTGTGCCAACCCCTATGCATGGGTTCATGGGCGGAACCCGCAAGTTGGTCACCAAAACATACATCAAGTAAATCACGTGGTATCCCATTGTCACCACAGATACGCACGGCAAGACATACATCAAGTGTTCTCAAATCTTTAAAGACTCAATCCGATTAGATTACTTCAAAGGGGAAACTCAATTCATTACAAGAGAGAAGAGGGGGAGGAGAAACATAGGATCCAACTATAATAGCAAATCTCGCGATACATCAAGATCGTGCCAAATCAAGAACACGAGAGAGAGAGAGATCAAACACATACCTACTGGTACATACCCTCAGCCCCGAGGGAAAACTACTCCCTCCTCGTCATGGAGAGCACCGGGATGATGAAGATGGCCACCGGAGAAGGATTGCCCCCTCCCGCAGGGTGCCAGAACGGGTCTAGATTGGTTTTTGGTGGCTACGGAGGCTTCTAGCGGCGGAACTCCCGATCTATTGTGCTCACAGATGTTTTTAGGGTATATGGAGATATATAGGCGGAAGAAGTACGTCAGGGGGGCCACGAGGGGCTCACGATGGTGCAGGGCGCGCCCAGGGGGGTGGGCGCGCCCCCTGCCTCGTGACCTACTCGCAGATCCCCCTACTTGCACTCCAAGTCTTCTAGGCTTCTTTCCTTCCAAAAATGAGTTCTGTGAAGTTTCAGGTCAATTGGACTCCGTTTGATTTTCCTTTTCTTCGAAACCCTAAAACAGGGTAAAAACAGAAAGTGGCTCTAGGCTCTGGGTTAATAGGTTAGTCCCAAAAATGATATAAAAGTGTATAATAAAGCCCAATATTGCCCAAAACAGTAGATAATATAGCATGGAGCAATCAAAAATTATAGATACGTTGGAGACGTATCAGCATCCCCAAGCTTAATTCCTGCTCATCCTCGAGTAGGTAAATGATAAAAACAGAATTTTTGATGCGGAGTGCTACTTGGCATAATTTCAATGTAATTCTTCTTAATTGTGGCATGAATATTCAGATCCATAAGATTCAAGACAAAAGTTTAATATTGACATAAAAACAATAATACTTGAAGCATACTAACTAAGCAATTATGTCTTCCCAAAATAACACGGCCAAAGAAAGCTATCCCTAGAAAACCATATAGTCTGGCTATGCTCTATCTTCACCATACAAAATATTTAAATCATGCACAACCCTGATGACAAGCCAAGCAATTGTTTCATACTTTTGATGTTCTCAAACTTTTTCAATCTTCACGCAATACATGAGCGTGAGCCATGGATATAGCACTATAGGTGGAATAGAGTGGTGGTTGTGGAGAAGACAAAAAGGGTGAAGATAGTCTCACATCAACTAGTCGTATCAACGGGCTATGGAGATGCCCATCAATAGATATCAATGTGAGTGAGTAGGGATTGGCATGCAACGGATGCACTAGAGCTATAAATGTATGAAAGCTCAACAAAAGAAACTAGTGGGTGTGCATCCAACTCGCTTGCTCACGAAGACCTAGGGCATTTTGAGGAAGCCCATCATTGGAATATACAAGCCAAGTTCTATAATGAAAGATTCCCACTAGTATATGAAAGTGACAACATAGGAGACTCTCTATCATGAAGATCATGGTGCTACTTTGAAGCACAAGTGTGGTAAAAGGATAGTAGCATTGTCCCTTCTCTCTTTTTCTCTCATTTTTTAATTTTTTTATTTGTGCATTTTCTCTTTTTTATGGCCTCTTTTCTTTCTCTTTTTTATTTGGGCTTATTTGGCCTCTTTTCTTTCTTTTTTTATTTGGGCTTCTTTGGCCTCTTTTATTTATTTTTCGTCCGAAGTCTCATCCCGACTTGTGGGGGAATCATAGTCTCCATCATCCTTTCCTCACTGGGACAATGCTCTAATAATGATGATCATCACACTTTTATTTACTTACAACTCAAGAATTACAACTCGATACTTAAGACAAGATATGACTCTATATGAATGCCTCTGGCGGTGTACCGGGATGTGCAATGATGCATGAGTGACATGTATGAAAGAATTATGAACGGTGGCTTTGCCACAAATACGATGTCAACTACATGATCATGCAAAGCAGTATTACAATGATGGAGCGTGTCATAATAAACGGAACGGTGGAAAGTTGCATGGCAATATATCTCGGAATGGCTATGGAAATTCCATAATAGGTAGGTATGGTGGCTGTTTTGAGGAAGGTATATGGTGGGTCTATGATACCGGTGAAAGGTGCGCAGTATTAGAGAGGCTAGCAAAAGGTGGAAGGGTGAGAGTGTGTATAATCCATGGACTCAACATTAGTCATAAAGAACTCATATACTTATTGCAAAAATCTATTAGTTATCGAAACAAAGTACTACGTGCATGCTCCTAGGGGGATATATTGGTAGGAAAATACCATCGCTCGTCCCTGACCGCCACTCATAAGGAAGGCAATCAATAAATAAATCATGCTCCGACTTCATCACATAACGGTTCACCATACGTGCATGCTACGGGAATCACAAACTTCAACACAAGTATCTCTCAAATTCACAACTACTCAACTAGCATGACTCTAATATCACCATCTCCATATCTCAAAACAATTATCAAGTATCAAACTTCGCATAGTATTCAACACACTCATAAGAGAATTTTATTATTCTTGAATACCTAGCATATTAGGATTTTATGAAAATTACCATGCTATTTAAGACTATCAAAATAATATAAGTGAAGCATGAGAGTTCATCTATTTCTTCAAAATAAAACTACCACCATGCTCTAAAAGATATAAGTGAAGCACTAGAGCAAATGACAAACTACTCCGAAAGATATAGGTGAAGATCAATGAGTAGTCGAATAATTATGCAACTATGTGAAGACTCTCTAACATTTAATAATTTCAGATATGGTATTCTATTCAAACAGCAAGAAAAGCAAAATAAAATGATATTCTAAGAATGGCAAACATCATGTGAAGAAGCAAAAACTTAGGATCAACCGAAACTAACCGATAATTGTTGAAGAAGAAAGGTGGGATGCCAACCGGGGCATCCCCAAGCTTAGATGCTTGAGACTTCTTGAAATATTATCTTGGGATGCCTTGGGTGTCCCCAAGCTTGAGATTTTGTGTCTCCTTAATTCCTCTCATATCACGGTCTCCCTAAATCTCAAAAACTTCATCCACACAAAACTCAACAAGGACTCATGCGATAAGTTAGTATAAACCATTGCAAAAACCTTATCATACTCTACTGTAGCAAATCAGTAAAATTATTATTCAACATTGCATACTAAATGCCTCTGCATATTTAATAGTCCTATCCTCAAATAGAATCACTACAGAAGCAACCATATGCAAACAATGCAAACATGACAGCAATCTGCCTAAACAGGATAGTCTGTAAAGAATGCTGCAACATCCATACTTCCCTGGATCCAAAAATTATGAAAGAAAATTCCCACTGTATTAAATTTATCAGAGCTTAATATGAAAAAGGTTTCAACATTTTATCACATTCTGACTTTTCTAGGGTATTATTGCAACAGCGGTAAACTTTCTGTTTTCAAACAGCAACATGTATACTTGTAACATAGGCATAGTAAAGGCTATCAGTGCCAATTTTATTGAAATAAAATATGCAAAACATTGTTCTAAATAATAGCAAGCAAATCCTAACAAAATAAATTGACGCTCCAAGCAAAACACATATCATGTGGCGAATAAAAATATAGCTCCAAGTAAAGTTACTGATGGAAGAAGACGAAGGAGGGGATGCCTTCCGGGGCATCCCCAAGCTTAGACTCTTGGATATCCTTGAGTATTACCTTGGGGTGCGTCGGGCATCCCCATGCTTAGGCTCTTGCCACTCCTTATTCCATAGTCCATTGAATCCTTACCCAAAACTTGAAAACTTCACAACACAAAACTTAACAGAAAACTCGTAAGCTCCATTAGTACAAGAAAGTAAATCACCACTCAAGGTACTGTAATGAACTCATTATTTATTTATATTGGTGTTAAACCTACTGTATTCCAACTTCTCTATGGTTTATAAACTATATTACTAGCCATAGATTCATCAAAATAAGCAAACAACACACGAAAAACAGAATCTGTCAAAAACAGAACAGTCTGTAGTAATCTGGATCAAACGTATACTTCTGGAACACATAAAATTCTCAAATAAATTTCTGGACTTGAGGAATTTATCTATTAATCATCTCCAAAAATAATTAACTAAATATCACTCTCCAAATAAAAATCGCAGCAATTCTCGTGAGCGCTAAAGTTTCTGTTTTTTACAGCATGATCAACAAGACTTTCCCCGAGTCTTCCCAAAGGTTCTACTTGGCACAAACACTAATTAAAACAATAAAAACACATCTAAACAGAGTCTAGATGAATTATTTATTACTAAACAGGATCAAAAAGCAAGGAATAAAAATAAAATTGTGTTGCCTCCGAACAAGCGCTATCGTTTAACGCCCCTAGCTAGGCATGATGATTTCAATGATGCTCACATAAAGGATAGGAATTGAAACATAAAGAGAGCATCATGAAGAATATGACTAGCACATTTAAGTCTAACCCACTTCCTATGCATAGGGATTTTGTGAGCAAACAACTTGTGGGAACAAGAATCAACTTGCATAGGAAAGCAAAACAAGCATAACTTCAAGATTTTAAGCATGTAGAGAGGAAATTTGATATTATTGCAATTCCTACAAGCATATATTCCTCCCTCATAATAATTTTCAGTAGCATCATGAATGAATTCAAAAATATAAACAGCACCTAAAACATTCTTTTCATGATCTACAAGCATAGAAATTCTATCACTCTCCACACAAGCAAAATTCTTCTCATGAATAATAGTGGGAGCAAACTCAACAAAATAACTATCATGTGATTGAAAATTAAGATCAAGATGACAAGGTTCATTGTTATTATTATTCTTTAAAGCATACGTGTCATCACAATAATCATCATAGATAGGAGGCATGCTTTCATCATAATAACTTTGCTCATCAAAACTTGGGGGACAAAAAATATCATCTTCATCAAACATAGCTTCCCCAAGCTTGTGGCTTTGCATATCATTAGCATCATGGATATTCAAGGAATTCATACTAACAGCATTGCAATCATGTCCATCATTCAAATAATTAGTGCCAAACATTTTATAGATTTCTTCTTCTAGCACTTGAGCACAATTATCCTTTCCATCATACTCACGAAAGATATTAAAAAGGTGAAGCATATGAGACAAACTCAATTCCATTTTTTAGTTTTCTTTTATAAACTAAACTAGTGATAAAACAAGAAATTAAAAGACTCCATTGCAAGATCTAAAGATATACCTTCAAGCACTCACCTCCCTGGCGACGGAGCCAGAAAAGAGCTTGATGTCTACTACACAACCTTCTTCTTGTAGACGTTGTTGGGCCTCCAAGTGCAGAGGTTTGTAGGACAGTTGCAAATTTCCCTCAAGTGGATGAACTAACGTTTATCAATCCGTAGGAGGCGTAGGATGAAGATGGTCTCTCTCAAGCAACCCTGCAACCAAATAACAAAGAGTCTCTTATGTCCCCAACACACCCAATACAATGGTAAATTGTATAGGTGCACTAGTTCGGCGAAGAGGTGGTGATACAAGTGCAATATGGATAGTAGATAAAGGTATTTGTAATCTGAAAATATAAAAACAGGAAGGTAACTAATGATAAAAGTGAGCGTAAACGGTATTGCAATGCATGGAAATAAGGCCTAGGGTTCATACTTTCACTAGTGCAAGTCCTCTCAACAATAATAACATAATTGGATCACATAACTATCCCTCAACATGCAACGAAGAGTCACTCCAAAGTAACTAATAGCGGAGAACGAACGAAGAGATTATGGTAGTGTACGAAACCACCTCAAAGTTATTCTTTTCAATCAATCCGTTGGGCTATTCCTATAAGTGTCACAAACAGCCCTAGAGTTTGTACTAGAATAACACCATAAGATACAAATCAACCAAAACCCTAATGTCACCTAGATACTCCAATGTCACCTCAAGTATCCGTGGGTATGATTATACGATATGCATCACACAATCTCAGATTCATCTATTCAACCAACACATAGAACCTCAAAGAGTGCCCCAAAGTTTCTACCGGAGAATCACGACGAAAACGTGTGCCAACCCCTATGCATAGGTTCATGGGCGGAACCCGCAAGTTGGTCACCAAAACATACATCAAGTGAATCACGTGGTATCCCATTGTCACCACTGATACGCACGACAAGACATACATCAAGTGTTCTCAAATCTTTAAAGACTCAATCTGATAAGATTACTTCAAAGGGGAAACTCAATTCATTACAAGAGAGAAGAGGGGTAGGAGAATCATAGGATCCAACTATAATAGCAAAGCTCGCGATACATCAAGATCGTGCCAAATCAAGAACACGAGAGAGAGAGAGAGAGATCAAACACATAGCTACTGGTACATACCCTCAGCCCCGAGGGAGAACTACTCCCTCCTCGTCATGGAGAGCACCGGGATGATGAAGATGGCCACTGGAGAAGGATTGCCCCTCCAGCAGGGTGCCGGAAGGGTCTAGATTGGTTTTTGGTGGCTACGGAGGCTTCTGGCGGCGGAACTCCCGATCTATTGTGCTCACGGATGTTTTTAGGGTATATGGAGATATATATAGGCAGAAGAAGTACGTCAGGGGGCCACGAGGGGCTCATGAGGGTGGAGGGCGCGCCCGGGGGGTGGGCGCGCCCCCTGCCTCGTGACCCCCTCGCAGATCCCCCGACGTGCACTCCAAGTCTTCTGGGCTTCTTTCCTTCCAAAAATGAATTCCGTGAAGTTTCAGGTCAATTGGACTCCGTTTGATTTTCCTTTTCTTCGAAACCCTAAAACAGGGTAAAAACAAATTGGCACTAGGCTCTGGGTTAATAGGTTAGTCCCAAAAATGATATAAAAGTGTATAATAAAGCCCAATATTGCCCAAAACAGTAGATAATATAGCATGGAGCAATCAAAAATTGTAGATATGTTGGAGACGTATCAGTCATCAGGGGCATAGCAAGATAACTTGCTAAACTCATCCACGTACTGAGTTACAGTATGGTTCCCCTGGCGTAAGTTGCGAAACTCATGCTTCTTCATACTCATAGCTCCAGTTGAGACATGGGCTGTAAGGAAAGCTTGCTGAAACTGATCCCATGTCACCGTGGCTATAGGGTAGGTGACAGTGTAATTCTCCCACCATGAGGCTGCTGGTCCATCCAACTGATCTGCGGCAAAACGCACCTTCTCAGCATTGGTACATCCTGCAGTGGTTAACTCCCTTCCAATCCTGCGGAGCCAATCATCTGCTAATATGGTCCCAGTGCTACTGGAAAACACCGGTGGTTGCAACCTCAGAAAACGGGCTAAGTTATCAACTGGTAGTGGTGGTGGATTGTTGTTGTTGTGGTTGTTGCCTTGGTTCTGGACTAACAACTGCATCAGGGTATTCTGCTGCTGGATCAACTGAGTGAGCTCCGGTGGGGAGGTAAATCCGGGGTCATGTCTCGGAGGCATCTGGCGGGCTTAGAGGGAAGAGATCAGAATAGAGAAAAGGGGTCTAATGAGAAAGCACTACCCATATGCACATGAGACAAACACAAACATTTCACTCAATCAATCAAGCAAGGGCATACAACGGTCTAGAACTATCACAAAAGTCCTCAACTACTACTAAATACATGGGGGAATACTACTAACTATTTGGTGGTCATCTAGAAATTTTGATCGGTGGAAGACTCCATGATGTCTGCTCCAGCTTCGTCTTCAAAGTCATCATCACTAGGGTCGGAGTCGGTGTCGTCGATGATGATGTAGTCCTCCGGACGAATCTCCTTGGGTTCTTCGTCTTCTTCTCCTGGTGCGGGGTCTCCCATGAATACTCCGATCTTCTTAATCAAGTCGTCATTCTTCTCCAATAGTGTCACAATTTCCTCCTCGTATCCATCACGTGTAGACTTAAGTTCTTCTTCCAGCTCAATGATCCTTGTCTTTGCCTTCTTCAAATCTATCATGCCTGCGCACATTTGGTTCTCCTGGTGATGAATGTGTTGGTTTAACTCCTGGATCAAAGCTGCAATTGATCTATCTTTCCTAGTGCTGATCATCTCACATTGCTCATCTCTACGCCCACAAATCTGGTAGATAGTATCCTTAATCTCCTTTTGGTAAACTTCTCCAATGCATCCCATGGTGATGTGAGCTTCCATACTCTTTCCTAGACTCCAGGTTGGTGCATCAAAGGAAAACTCTATGGGCTTAGTGACTGGCGTGAATGTCCTTCCTGGAATTTGAACTTGAATCATCCATCGCTCCTCTTCTGGTAAAGTGGCGTTATAAGTCCCAGTGAAGCTTGGTATTCCTATGTTCACGTACCTAGTGACTTCCTTCAACTGTCGTCCAAAAGGTGTGTCTTCATCCAGTTGTGCAAACTTGTTCCTCGCGTCCGCCATCCTAAAGAGTGGAAAATGGAGAGGAGTCAGAAATGAGAAGAGAATAGTGATCTAGGGCTTTAGCTTAGTGGTCGTGTCCTACACTCAGCGTGTGCTCTGATACCATCTTGTAGCGACCCGACCTCAAACGGCCAAGTCTCTGTGCTTCAGTGTCATCCCTGGATCGGTAATGCTGACACACATAGTACTCGAGGATTTATAACAGAGTAGCAATCACACACTTATTACATTGAATGTCTCAAAAGAGAACTTATTACAATAAATATGGCTTAAGGCCATCTAATAACATAACAACGGAAGGCTTGGAAGATAAAGTGAGTCCATCAACTCCAACGGCATAGCTGAGCTGCACGGCAACGACCTAACGAACCTTACTCCTCGTCTGAAAAGTCTGCAACATAATACGTTGCAGCCTGAAAACGGGTCAGCACATGGAATATGCTGGCAATATAACACAGTAGAGGAAGAACAGAATAATGCTATCACTACATGCATATTTGGCTGGTGGAAAGCTTTATGGTTATAGTTTTTGCGAAAAGCCATTTTTTTCCTACAACAAAGGAATAGATTTTAATTTAACTATCATGGTAGTTGAAATATCATTGATAAGGTTCCTCCAACTCAATCCCAATTAAAGTAATTATCAACCCAACAATATTAATTTAAAGAGAGATGAGATACTTAAGACACTCCAAGTACTAGATACTCAAAATTGTCCATAACGGGGGACACGGCTAACCATGATTAGATTGTACACTCTGCAGAGGTTTGCGCACTTTTCCCCACAAGACTCGATCGCCTTCGTTGAATTTCTCGCACTACGTGGTGTTTGAGAAACGGATGACCGAGACACAGTCTTTCAGAAACATTAACTCTCTACTCCGGGCAGACCATACCAAACCTACAACCCACTACCTGCTGATCTACCTCTTCGAGAGCTTCACGTAACTTACTCAACTATGCTAGAGCCCATAATAGCTTGTGGCTGCACACGAAAGTTTCTAGCATCAATCATCTCAGTTCCCTTTGAGCCTGGGTGGCGGTCCATAGGAAGATCACATGGTACCCCGGGATTTCCAAAAATATAGGCAACACTGTGTTCTCCAGGTGCCTCAATCCACCCAGATGTGTATTCAAGTTGCCACCTTAAGTTGAACCATTAATTAACAATTCACATCTGTCATGGATTTCACTCACCCAAACCACGTCTACGAGCATAACATAGCAATATAAGAAACACGTAGAAGTAACTCCCAAGGGTTTGAGTATAACAGGGCAATAGGTTCTACCTCATCATCTACTGCCCAACCCACATGTTAATGGCATCCTAATCATGCAATGTTTGAGGATTGAAACTAATGCATAAAAATTGGGTATGGAAACAATATGATCAATGTGTTACTTGCCTTGCTGGCGATCCACGAAATCTCGCACTCCGAGAATTCTATCGCAAACAAACAATAGAATACATAAGCAATCAAACAAAGATGCACGGGCAAAACTCAAATAAGAAGAACTGACCATAAAGTTCAACTTAAGAACTCCGGTTTGCAAAAAGAATCAAATCGAATGGAGCAACGAAACTCAAACGGCGAAAGAAACAAGATCCGTTTACTAATTTGGACTAAGGTCAAATTTTACAGTAGCAAAATCTTTTTTAAGTTGATTAAACGGAAAGAGGGTCTCGAGACGAAGATCTAGGCGCTTGAATCGCCTGATTCCGATAAACGAGCGAAAAGATAAACTGAAACAGAAATCGGATCAGAAATCGCGATTGAAAATAATCGCGGAAAAATCCGATAAAAAGAAAACAGATGAACAGGCTAACGAACGAACGTTCATTGTCTGTAACTATCGAGCGAAAACCGTTCATTAAAATGAACGTACGGATGAACATCCGCTAAATAGAAGAACCGGGAAAACCGGCGAACTGATCTAAAAAAACAAACTAGGGTTTTTCTCAAAAAAACCGAATCGATTTTCTAGAGGAAACCGACGGCGGCGCCTACCTCGTCGGATCCGGCGAGGCGAGGGGCTCCGGCGGGCTGGGGCTTCGGCGGCGGTGCGGCGGGCTTGCGGGGCG